>NC_056444.1:12313162-12588162 GCF_018296145.1 Oncorhynchus tshawytscha
AGACAGACAGACGGGGTGAGAGACAGACAGACAGACAGACAGACAGACAGACAGGGGTGAGAGAGAGACAGACAGACAGACGGGGTGAGAGAGAGACAGACAGACAGACAGGGGTGAGACAGACAGACAGACGGGGGTGAGAGAGAGACAGACAGACAGACGGGGTGAGAGAGTCAGACAGACAGACAGACGGGGTGAGAGAGAGACAGACAGACAGACGGGGTGAGAGAGAGACAGACAGACAGACGGGGTGAGAGAGACAGACAGACAGACAGACAGGGGGTGAGAGAGAGACAGACAGACAGACAGACAGACAGGGGGTGAGAGACAGACAGACAGACAGGGGTGAGAGAGAGAGACAGACAGACGGGGTGAGAGAGAGAGAGACAGACAGACAGACAGACGGGGTGAGAGAGACAGACAGACAGACAGACAGACGGGGTGAGAGAGACAGACAGACAGACTGGGGTGAGAGAGAGACAGACAGACAGACGGGGTGAGAGAGAGACAGACAGACAGACAGACAGACAGACAGGGGTGAGAGACAGACAGACAGACAGACAGACGGGGTGAGAGAGAGACAGACAGACAGACAGAGAGAGAGACAGACAGACAGACGGGGTGAGAGAGAGACAGACAGACAGACAGACGGGGGGTGAGAGAGAGACAGACAGACAGACAGGACGGGGTGAGAGAGAGACAGACAGACAGACAGACGGGGTGAGAGAGAGAGACAGACAGACAGACGGACGGGGTGAGAGAGACAGACAGACAGACGGGGTGAGAGAGACAGACAGACAGACGGACGGGGTGAGAGACAGACAGACAGACAGACAGACAGACAGGTGAGAGAGACAGACAGACAGACAGACAGACAGACAGACGGGGTGAGAGAGAGACAGACAGACAGACAGACAGACAGGGGGTGAGAGAGACAGACAGACAGACAGAAGGGGTGAGAGGGAGAGAGACAGACAGACAGACGGGGTGAGAGAGAGACAGACAGACAGACGGGGTGAGAGACAGACGGACAGACAGGGTGAGAGACAGACAGACAGACAGACAGACAGACAGACAGATAGGGAGAGAGACAGACAGACAGACAGACAGATAGGGTGAGAGACAGACAGACAGACCGACAGACGGGGTGAGAGAGAGAGAGACAGACAGACAGACAGACAGACGGGGTGAGAGAGAGACAGACAGACAGACAGACAGGGGTGAGAGAGAGACAGACAGACAGACGGGGTGAGAGAGAGACAGACAGACAGACGGGGTGAGAGAGAGACAGACAGACAGACGGGGTGAGAGAGAGACAGACAGACAGACGGGGTGAGAGAGAGACAGACAGACAGACGGGGTGAGAGACAGACAGACAGACAGACAGACGGTGAGAGAGAGACAGACAGACAGACGGGGTGAGAGAGAGACAGACAGACAGACGGGGTGAGAGAGAGACAGACAGACAGACAGACGGGGTGAGAGAGAGAGACAGACAGACAGACAGACGGGGTGAGAGACAGACAGACAGACGGGGTGAGAGAGAGACAGACAGACCGACAGATAGGGTGAGAGACAGACAGACGGGGTGAGAGAGAGAATGACAGACGGGGTGAGAGACAGACAGACAGACAGACAGACAGACCGACAGATAGGGTGAGAGACAGACAGACAGACCGACAGATAGGGTGAGAGACAGACAGACAGACCGACAGATGGGGTGAGAGACAGACCGACAGATAGGGTGAGAGACACAGACAGACAGACCGACAGATAGGGTGAGAGACACACAGACAGATAGGGTGAGAGAGAGACAGACAGACAGACAGACAGGGTGAGAGACAGACAGACAGGGTGAGTTCTATCTTGATGGAAAGTGTTGGGGATGGAAATGTCAGAATTTTCGGTGGCCTTCCTAAGCCAGGATTCAGACACTGCTAGGACATCCGGATTGGCGGAGTGTGCTAAAGCAGTGAATAAAACTAATTTAGGTTGGAGGCTTCTGATGTTAACATGCATGAAACCAAGGCGGTTTACGGTTACAGAAAATAACAAATGAGAGCTCCTGGTGTAAAGCTGGGGGCTACAGTGCCTGGGTTAAGCTCTACATCACCAGAGGAACAGAGGAGGAATAGGATAAGGGTACAGCTTATAAGAATAGGTTGTCTAGTGCTTTGGGAACATAGAATAAAAGGAACAGATTTCTGAGCGTGGTAGAATAGATTCAGTGCATAATGTACAGACTAGGGTATGGTAGGATGAGAGTACAGTGGAGGTAAACCTAGGCATTGAGTGATGATGAGAGAGCTTGCATCTCTGGAGACACCGAAACAGCAGAAGACAAGACATATTTACATTAGAGAGGCATGTGTAGCCGAGCGCTCATAGGGTCCAATGAGCAGCCATAGGTGAGTCAGGGAGCCATTCGTAGTCGCTACTATGCTAGGCGAGCGGGAGGCACGTCGTTTAGAAAGCTAGCAGGTCGGGACTAGCAGATGGGTCTTCGGGGACATCGCAACAGAAAAGAGTGTTGAAACCTGTCGGCAATAAAGGGTCCAGGCCAATTGGCAAAAGAGGTTTTGTAGCCCACAAATTAGTGGGTATGCCTCTTCGGCTAGCCGGGAGATGGGCCTAGCTCGAGGCTAGCTCAAGGCTAACTGGTGCTTGCTTCGGGACAGAGGCGTTAACCAGCAGTAGCTACTCGGTTGCAGTTAGCTAGCTGCGATGATCTGGTGTAATGGCCCAGAGCTTGCGGCAGGAATCCGGTGATGTGGTGGAGAAAAGAAGTCTGATATGCTTTGGGTTGATATCGCGCTGTGCAGACTGGCAGGTATTGACCTACCTTTTTTAATTTTTAATTTGACCTTTATTTAACTATGCAAGTCAGTTTAGAACAAATTCTTATTTTCAATGACGGCCTAGGAACAGTGGGTTAACTGCCTGTTCAGGGGCAGAACGACAGATTTGTACCTTGTCAGCTCGGGGATTTGAACTTGCAACCTTCCGGTTACTAAAGCTGGCTGGTGTCCGAACTAAAGGTGAAGACCGCTAGCCGTGGCTAACAGTGACTACTAGCTAGTAGCTAGTTAGCTGGTTAGCTCCTGATGGAGGTTCCAGTTATAACGTATAAAAATAGCAGATCCGTACCACATTGGGGGAGATGGGTTGCAGGAAAGTATATTTAGATCTTAGGTGGAAAGTGAGATTAAAAATGTATATGAAATAAACGACTAAACCGACTATTTACGTGGGACAAGACAAGCACGCGTCCGACTGCTACGCCATCTTGGATCGACTCGACTCGATTCTATTCTACGGAGTCATTTACTTTATGTTCATATTCTTATATTTTCTTATTTCTTATTGTTGTAAAAATTTCATTGGACGATGTATACCATGCATATTCCGTACATACGACTAATAAATGTTGAAACGTAAACTGTCTTGAGTCGGTCATCACTGTTGTTAGGTCGTCTTTCTGGCAGTGTTCACTACCTGCACTTTAATGGCGATGTGAGTCCTTCCTGTTCAGGTGTAGCATGGCTGTCTGTCCCTCACTATATCCTGGGCCCTCCTCTGTCCTACAGGAGCAGTATGTGTTCATCCACGACGCCATCTTGGAGGCATGTCTGTGCGGGGACACCACCGTCCCAGCCAACCAGCTACGATCGGTCTACTATGACATGAACCGCCTGGACCCCCAGACCAACTCCAGCCAGATCAAAGAGGAGTTCAGGGTATGTGGCTTGGGCCTGCGTGTGTGCATTGTTCATCATACGTGGATATGTGGTATATTAGTGTACGTACGTGGATATGTGGTATATTAGTGGACTTCACTCATGTCCAATTGTGTCTTGGAGTGCTCATATCCCCCCTCCCTCCAGACTCTGAACATGGTGACTCCTACGTTGCGTGTGGAGGACTGCAGCATCGCCCTGCTCCCCAGGAACCACGAGAAGAACCGCTGTATGGATGTCCTCCCGCCAGACCGCTGTCTGCCCTTCCTCATCACCATCGACGGAGAGAGTTCCAACTACATTAACGCTGCCCTCATGGACGTACGTCTCACACACACACACACACACACACACACACACACACGAGCACACATACACACACGAGCACACATACAGGAACACACATACACACACACACATACACACACACACACACACACACACACACACACACACACACGCGCACACACACGCGCGCACACACACAGGAACGCACACACACACACAGGAACGCACACACACACACACACAGGAACACACACAGGAACACACACAGGAACACACACAGGAACACACACAGGAACACACACACAGGAACACACACAGGAACACACACACAGGAACACACACACAGGAACACACACACACATACATGAACTTGAGCACACTCGCTCGTAACCTTTTTTAATGACTTGCCATGTCAGTCCGTGTGTCATTAGATGTAAATGTACTGCTGGAAAAGTTGATACTAAAACTGTTTTGTTTTTTTATCCTTGTGGTGAAATATAATCATGTAGATTGGTCAGTGTTCAGTCAGTACTCTACATAGAGGGCAGATTTGCCAAACACTGAGTGAAACGCACGCGCAGAGTGAGACACACACACACACACACACACAGTGAAACGCACGCGCAGAGTGAGACACACACAGAGTGACACGCGCACACACAGTGAGACGCACGCGCAGAGTGAGACACACACACACAGAGTGAGACACACACACACACACAGAGTGAGACACACACACACACACACACAGAGTGAGACACACACACACACACACACAGAGTGAGACACACACACACACACACACAGAGTGAGACACACACACACACACAGAGTGAGACACACACACACACACAGAGTGAGACACACACACACACAGAGTGAGACACACACACACACAGAGTGAGACACACACACACAGAGTGAGACACACACAGAGTGAGTGAGACACACACACACACAGAGTGAGTGAGTGAGACACACACAGAGAGTGAAACGCACGCAGAGTGAGACACACACACACACAGAGTGAGACACACACACACACAGAGTGAGACACACACACAGAGTGAGACACACACACACACAGAGTGAGACACACACACACACAGAGTGAGACACACACACACACAGTGAGACACACACACACAGAGTGAGACACACACACACAGAGTGAGACACACACAGAGTGAGTGAGAGACACACACACACAGAGTGAGTGAGTGAGACACACACAGAGAGTGAAACGCACGCAGAGTGAGACACACACACAGAGTGAGTGAGATGCACACACAGAGTGAAACACACACGCAGAGTGAGTGTGAGTGAGACACACGCAGAGTGAGTGTGAGTGAGTGAGACACGCACAGGGAGTGTGAGTGAGACACACACACACAGATTGAGTGAAACACACACACACAGAGTGAGAGACACACACAGAGTGAGTGAGTGACACACACTAAGTGAGTTAGTGAGTGAGAGACGCAAACGCACACACAGTGAGTGAGAGAGAGACACACACAGTGAGTGAGTGAGAGACGCACAGTGAGTGAGTGAGTGACACACACTAAGTGAGTTAGTGAGTGAGAGACGCAAACGCACATAGTGAGTGAGTGAGAGACGCACAGTGAGTGAGTGAGAGACGCACAGTGAGTGAGTGAGAGACGCACAGTGAGTGAGTGAGTGAGAGACGCACAGTGAGTGAGTGAGACACGCACACACACAGAGTGAGTGAGACACGCACACACACAGAGTGAGACACACACACACACACACAGAGTGAGACACACACACACACACAGAGTGAGTGAGACACACACACACACACACACAGAGTGAGTGAGACACACACACACACAGAGTGAGACACACACACACACACACAGAGTGAGTGAGACACACACACACACACACAGAGTGAGACACACACACAGAGTGAGTGAGACACGCACACACACAGAGTGAGACACACACACAGAGTGAAACACACACACAGAGTGAGTGAGACGCACGCAGAGTGAGTGTGAGTGAGTGAGACACGCACAGTGAGTGAGTGAGACACACAGTGAGTGAGACACGCACAGTGAGTGAGTGAGACACGCACAGTGAGTGAGTGAGACACACAGTGAGTGAGACACGCACAGTGAGTGAGACACGCACAGTGAGTGAGTGAGACGCACAGTGAGTGAGTGAGACGCACAGTGAGTGTGAGTGAGTGAGACACGCACAGGGAGTGTGAGTGAGACACACACACAGTGAGTGAGACACACACAGTGAGTGAGTGAGTGAGACGCAAACGCACACACAGTGAGTGAGAGAGAGACGCACATTGAGTGAGTGAGACACGCACATTGAGTGAGTGAGTGAGACACGCACATTGAGTGAGTGAGACACGCACAGTGAGTGAGTGAGACACGCACAGTGAGTGAGTGAGACGCACAGTGAGTGAGTGAGTGAGACGCACAGTGAGTGAGACACGCACAGTGAGTGAGAGACGCACAGTGAGTGAGTGAGAGACGAAAAGTGAGTGTGAGTGAGACACGCACAGTGAGTGTGAGTGAGACACGCACAGTGAGTGTGAGTGAGTGACACACACACACAGTGAGTGAGTGACACACACTAAGTGAGTTAGTGAGTGAGACGCAAACGCACAAACATTGAGTGAGTGAGACACGCACAGTGAGTGATTGGGACACGCACAGTGAGTGAGTGGGACACGCACAGTGAGTGAGTGAGTGAGACACGCACAGTGAGTGAGTGAGTGAGACACGCACAGTGAGTGAGTGAGTGAGACACGCACAGTGAGTGAGTGAGTGAGTGAGACACGCACAGTGAGTGAGTGAGTGAGACACGCACAGTGAGTGAGTGAGTGAGACACGCACAGTGAGTGAGTGAGTGAGACACGCACAGTGAGTGAGTGAGTGAGACACACACACAGTGAGTGAGTGAGACACGCACAGTGAGTGAGTGAGTGAGACACGCACAGTGAGTGAGTGAGTGAGACACGCACAGTGAGTGAGTGAGTGGGACACGCACAGTGAGTGAGTGAGTGGGACACGCACAGTGAGTGAGTGAGTGAGACACGCACAGTGAGTGAGTGAGTGAGACACGCACAGTGAGTGAGTGAGAGACACGCACAGTGAGTGAGTGAGAGACACGCACAGTGAGTGAGTGAGAGACACGCACAGTGAGTGTGTGAGAGACACGCACAGTGAGTGTGAGTGAGTGACACACACACACAGTGAGTGAGTGACACACACTAAGTGAGTTAGTGAGTGAGACACGCACAGTGAGTGAGAGACGCACAGTGAGTGAGTGAGAGACGAAAAGTGAGTGTGAGTGAGACACGCACAGTGAGTGTGAGTGAGACACGCACAGTGAGTGTGAGTGAGTGACACACACACACAGTGAGTGAGTGACACACACTAAGTGAGTTAGTGAGTGAGACGCAAACGCACAAACATTGAGTGAGTGAGACACGCACAGTGAGTGAGTGAGACACGCACAGTGAGTGAGTGAGACACGCACAGTGAGTGAGTGAGACACGCACAGTGAGTGAGTGAGACACGCACAGTGAGTGAGTGAGACACGCACAGTGAGTGAGTGAGACACGCACAGTGAGTGAGTGAGACACGCACAGTGAGTGAGTGAGAGACACGCACAGTGAGTGAGTGAGTGAGACACGCACAGTGAGTGAGTGAGAGACACGCACAGTGAGTGAGTGAGTGAGACACGCACAGTGAGTGAGTGAGACACGCACAGTGAGTGAGTGAGACACGCACAGTGAGTGAGTGAGACACGCACAGTGAGTGAGGGAGACACGCACAGTGAGTGAGGGAGAGACACGCACAGTGAGTGAGGGAGAGACACGCACAGTGAGTGAGGGAGAGACACGCACAGTGAGTGAGGGAGAGACACGCACAGTGAGTGAGGGAGAGACACGCACAGTGAGTGAGGGAGAGACACGCACAGTGAGTGAGGGAGAGACACGCACAGTGAGTGAGGGAGAGACACGCACAGTGAGTGAGTGAGTGAGAGACACGCACAGTGAGTGAGTGAGAGACACGCACAGTGAGTGAGTGAGAGACACGCACAGTGAGTGAGTGAGAGACACGCACAGTGAGTGAGTGAGAGACACGCACAGTGAGTGAGTGAGAGACGAAAAGTGAGTGAGTGAGACAAGCACAGTGAGTGTGAGTGAGTGACACACACACACAGTGAGTGAGTGACACACACTAAGTGAGTTAGTGAGTGAGACGCAAACGCACACACATTGAGTGAGTGAGACACGCACAGTGAGTGAGTGAGACACGGACAGTGATTGAGACACGCACAGTGAGTGATTGAGACACGCACAGTGAGTGATTGAGACACGCACAGTGAGTGAGTGAGACACGCACAGTGAGTGAGTGAGACACGCACAGTGAGTGAGTGAGACACGCACAGTGAGTGAGTGAGACACGCACAGTGAGTGAGTGAGACACGCACAGTGAGTATGATTGAGACACGCAGAGTGAGTATGAGTGAGACACGCAGAGTGAGTGTGTGAGACACACACACACAGAGTGAGTGAGACACACACACAGAGTGAGAGACACAGAGTGAGTGAGAGACACACAGAGTGAGTGAGTGAGTGACACACAGAGTGAGTGAGAGACACACAGAGTGAGTGAGTGAGTGACACACAGAGTGAGTGAGTGAGTGAGTGAGTGAGTGAGTGACACACAGAGTGAGTGAGTGACACACAGAGTGAGTGAATGACACACAGTGAGTGAATGAGTGACACACAGTGAGTGAGTGAGTGACACACAGAGTGACACAGTGAGTGAGTGAGTGAGTGAGTGACACAGAGTGAGTGAGTGACACACAGAGTGAGTGAGAGACACACAGAGTGAGTGAGAGACACACAGAGTGAGTTAGTGAGTGAGACGCAAACGCACACAGAGTGAGACACACACAGAGAGTGAGAGACACACACACAGTGAGAGACAGAGTGAGTGACACACAGAGTGAGTGAGTGACACACAGAGTGAGTGAGTGACACACAGAGTGCGTGAGTGACAGAGTGCGTGAGAGACACACAGAGTGCGTGAGAGACACACAGAGTGCGTGAGAGACACACAGAGTGCGTGAGTGAGACGCAAACGCACACACAGTGAGTGAGAGTGAGTGAGACACACACACAGAGTGAGACACACACACACACAGAGTGAGTGAGACACACACAGAATGAGACGCACACGCAGAGTGAGACACACACACACACAGAGTGAGTGAGATGCACACACAGAGAGTGAAACACACACGCAGAGTGAGTGTGAGTGAGACACACGCAGAGTGAGTGTGAGTGAGTGAGACACGCACAGGGAGTGTGAGTGAGACACACACACACAGATTGAGTGAGACACACACACACAGAGTGAGAGACACACACAGAGTGAGTGAGTGACACACACTAAGTGAGTTAGTGAGTGAGAGACGCAAACGCACACACAGTGAGTGAGAGAGAGACACACACAGTGAGTGAGTGAGAGACGCACACTGAGTGAGTGAGTGACACAGAGTGAGTGAGTGACACAGAGTGAGTGAGTGACACAGAGTGCGTGAGTGACACAGAGTGAGCGAGCGACACACAGAGTGCGCGAGCGACACAGAGTGCGTGAGCGACACAGTGTGAGTGACACACAGAGTGAGCGTGAGTGAGCCACACAGAGTGAGCGAGCGACACAGAGTGAGCGAGCGACACAGAGTGAGCACGAGCACACAGAGTGAGCGAGCCACACAGAGTGCACACACACAGAGTGCGCGAGACACACACAGAGTGCACACACACAGAGTGCGCGAGCGACACACAGAGTGCGCGAGCGACACACAGAGTGCGCGAGACACACACAGAGTGAGCGAGCACACACAGAGTGCGCGAGTGACACACAGAGTGCGCGAGCGACACACAGAGTGAGCGAGCGACACACAGAGTGCGCGAGCGACACACAGAGTGCGTGAGACACACACAGAGTGCGCGAGTGACACACAGAGTGCGCGAGCGACACACAGAGTGCGTGAGACACACAGAGTGCGCGAGCCACACAGAGTGACAGCCACACAGAGTGCGTGAGCCACACACAGAGTGCGTGAGCGACACACAGAGTGCGTGAGCGACACACAGAGTGCGTGAGACGTGACACACAGAGTGCGTGAGTGACACACAGAGTGCGTGAGTGACACACAGAGTGCGTGAGCGACACACAGAGTGCGCGAGCGACACACAGAGTGCGTGAGCGACACACAGAGTGAGCAGCACACACAGAGTGTGCGTGAGTGACACACAGAGTGCGAGTGAGACACACAGAGTGCGAGTGAGTGAGACACAGAGTGCGCGAGTGACACGCAAACGCACACAGAGTGCGTGAGCGACACGCAAACGCACACAGAGTGCGCGAGCGACACAAACGCACACAGAGTGAGTGAGCGACACACAGAGTGAGTGAATGAGTGACACAGTGAGTGAGTGACACAGAGTGAGTGAGTGAGTGACACAGAGTGAGTGAGTGAGTGACACAGAGTGAGTGAGTGAGTGACACAGAGTGAGTGAGTGACACAGAGTGAGTGAGTGACACAGAGTGAGTGAGTGACACACAGAGTGAGTGAGTGACACACAGAGTGAGTGAGTGACACACAGAGTGAGTGAGTGAGTGACACAGTGAGTGAGTGAGTGAGTGACACAGAGTGAGTGATTGACACAGAGTGAGTGAGTGACACACAGAGTGAGTGAGAGACACACAGAGTGAGTGAGAGACACACAGAGTGAGTGAGAGACACACAGAGTGAGGGAGAGACACAGAGAGTGAGTGAGACACACAGAGTGAGTGAGAGACACACAGAGTGAGTTAGTGAGTGAGACGCAAACGCACACACAGTGAGTGAGAGTGACGCAAACGCACACAGTGAGTGAGACACACACACACAAATAGTGAGAGACCGAGTGAGTGACACACAGAGTGAGTGAGTGACACACAGAGTGAGTGAGTGACACACAGAGTGAGTGAGTGACACACAGAGTGAGTGAGTGACACAGAGTGAGTGAGAGACACACAGAGTGAGTTAGTGAGTGAGACGCAAACGCACACACAGTGAGTGAGAGTGACGCAAACGCACACAGTGAGTGAGACACACACACACAAATAGTGAGAGACAGAGTGAGTGACACACAGAGTGAGTGAGTGACACACAGAGTGAGTGAGTGAGTGAGTGAGAGACACAGAGTGAGTGAGAGACACAGTGAGTGAGTGACACACAGAGTGAGCGAGCGACACACAGAGTGAGCGAGCGACACACAGAGTGAGCGAGCGACACACAGAGTGAGCGAGCGACACACAGAGTGAGCGAGCGACACAGAGTGAGCGAGCGACACAGAGTGAGCGAGCGACACAGAGTGAGCGAGCCACACACAGAGTGAGCGAGCGACACAGAGTGGCGAGCGACACAGAGTGAGCGACGACACAGAGTGAGCGAGCGACACAGAGTGAGCGAGCGACACAGAGTGAGCGAGCGACACAGAGTGAGCGAGCGACACAGAGTGAGCGAGCCACACAGAGTGAGCGAGCGACACACAGAGTGAGCGAGCGACACAGAGTGAGCGAGCCACACACAGAGTGAGCGAGCGACACAGAGTGAGCGAGCGACACAGAGTGAGCGAGCGACACACAGAGTGAGCGAGCGACACACAGAGTGAGCGAAGCGACACAGAGTGAGCGACGACACAGAGTGAGCGAGCCACACACAGAGTGAGCGAGCGACACAGAGTGAGCGAGCGACACAGAGTGAGCGACACACAGAGTGAGCGAGCGACACAGAGTGAGCGAGCCACACAGAGTGAGCGAGCCACACAGAGTGAGCGAGCCACACAGAGTGAGCGAGCCACACAGAGTGAGCGAGCGACACACAGAGTGAGCGAGCGACACAGAGTGAGCGAGCGACACACAGAGTGAGTGAGCGACACACAGAGTGAGCGACACACAGAGTGAGCGAGCGACACACAGAGTGCGCGAGCGACACACAGAGTGCGCGTGTGCGACACAGAGTGCGCGAGCGACACACAGAGTGCGTGAGCGAGCCACACAGAGTGCGCGAGCGAGCCACACAGAGTGAGTGAGCGACACACAGAGTGCGCGAGCGACACACAGAGTGCGCGAGCGACACACAGAGTGCGCGAGCGACACACAGAGTGCGTGAGCGACACACAGAGTGCGCGAGCGACACACAGAGTGCGCGAGCGACACACAGAGTGCGCGAGAGACACACAGAGTGAGTGAGAGACACACAGAGTGCGAGCCACACAGAGTGCGCGAGCCACACAGAGTGAGCGAGCCACACAGAGTGCGCGAGCCACACACAGAGTGCGAGCCACACACAGAGTGCGCGAGCACACACAGAGTGCGCGACACACACAGAGTGCGCGAGCGACACACAGAGTGCGTGAGCGACACACAGAGTGCGTGAGAGACACACAGAGTGCGTGAGCGACACACAGAGTGCGTGAGAGTCACACACAGAGTGCGTGAGCGACACACAGAGTGCGCGAGTGAGTGAGACGCAAACACACAGAGTGCGCGAGTGACACGCAAACGCACACAGAGTGCGCGAGCGAGACGCAACGCACACAGAGTGCGCGAGCGACACACAGAGTGAGCGAGCGACACACAGAGTGAGTGAATGAGTGACACAGTGAGTGAGTGACACAGAGTGAGTGAGTGAGTGACACAGAGTGAGTGAGTGACACAGAGTGAGTGAGTGACACAGAGTGAGTGAGTGACACACAGAGTGAGTGAGTGACACACAGAGTGAGTGAGTGACACACAGAGTGAGTGAGTGACACACAGAGTGAGTGAGTGAGTGACACAGTGAGTGAGTGAGTGAGTGACACAGAGTGAGTGATTGACACAGAGTGAGTGAGTGACACACACAGAGTGAGTGAGAGACACACAGAGTGAGTGAGAGACACACAGAGTGAGTGAGAGACACACAGAGTGAGGGAGAGACACACAGAGTGAGTGAGACACACAGAGTGAGTGAGAGACACACAGAGTGAGTTAGTGAGTGAGACGCAAACGCACACACAGTGAGTGAGAGTGACGCAAACGCACACAGTGAGTGAGACACACACACACAAATAGTGAGAGACCGAGTAAGTGACACACAGAGTGAGTGAGTGACACACAGAGTGAGTGAGTGACACACAGAGTGAGTGAGTGACACACAGAGTGAGTGAGTGACACACAGAGTGAGTGAGTGACACAGAGTGAGTGAGAGACACACAGAGTGAGTTAGTGAGTGAGACGCAAACGCACACACAGTGAGTGAGAGTGACGCAAACGCACACAGTGAGTGAGACACACACACACAAATAGTGAGAGACAGAGTGAGTGACACACAGAGTGAGTGAGTGACACACAGAGTGAGTGAGTGAGTGAGTGAGAGACACAGAGTGAGTGAGAGACACAGTGAGTGAGCGACACACAGAGTGAGCGAGCGACACAGAGTGCGCGAGCGACACAGAGTGCGCGAGCGACACACAGAGTGCGCGAGCGACACACAGAGTGCGCGAGCGACACACAGAGTGAGCGAGCGACACACAGAGTGAGCGAGCGACACAGAGTGAGCGAGCGACACAGAGTGAGCGAGCGACACAGAGTGAGCGAGCGACACACAGAGTGAGCGAGCGACACACAGAGTGAGCGAGCGACACACAGAGTGAGCGAGCGACACACAGAGTGAGCGAGCGACACACAGAGTGAGCGAGCGACACACAGAGTGAGCGAGCGACACACAGAGTGAGCGAGCGACACAGAGTGAGCGAGCGACACAGAGTGAGCGAGCGACACAGAGTGAGCGAGCGACACAGAGTGAGCGAGCGACACAGAGTGAGCGAGCCACACAGAGTGAGCGAGCCACACAGAGTGCGCGAGCGAGCCACACAGAGTGCGCGAGCGCCACACAGAGTGCGCGAGCGACACACAGAGTGCGCGAGCGAGCCACACAGAGTGCGCGAGCGACACACAGAGTGCGCGAGCGACACACAGAGTGCGCGAGCGACACACAGAGTGCGCGAGCGACACACAGAGTGCGCGAGAGACACACAGAGTGCGCGAGAGACACACAGAGTGCGCGAGAGACACACAGAGTGCGCGAGAGACACAGAGTGCGCGAGCCACACAGAGTGCGCGAGCGACACACAGAGTGCGCGAGCGACACACAGAGTGCGCGAGCGACACACAGAGTGAGCGAGCCACACAGAGTGAGCGAGCCACACAGAGTGAGCGAGCCACACAGAGTGAGCGAGACACACAGAGTGCGCGAGCGACACACAGAGTGCGCGAGCGACACAGAGAGTGCGCGAGCGACACACAGAGTGCGCGAGCGACACACAGAGTGCGCGAGCGAGCCACACAGAGTGCGCGAGCGAGCCACACAGAGTGCGCGAGCGACACACAGAGTGACGAGCGACACACAGAGTGCGCGAGCGACACACAGAGTGCGCGAGCGACACACAGAGTGAGCGAGCGACACACAGAGTGAGAGCGACACACAGAGTGAGCGACACACAGAGTGAGTGTGAGTGAGACGCAAACGCACACAGAGTGCGCGAGCGACACACAGAGTGCGCGAGTGAGTGAGACGCAAACGCACACAGAGTGCGCGAGTGACACGCAAACGCACACAGAGTGCGTGAGTGACACACAGAGTGCGTGAGTGACACACAGAGTGCGTGAGTGACACACAGAGTGCGTGAGTGACACACAGAGTGCGTGAGTGACACACAGAGTGCGTGAGTGACACACAGAGTGCGTGAGTGACACACAGAGTGCGTGAGCGACACACAGAGTGCGTGAGCGACACACAGAGTGCGTGAGCGACACACAGAGTGCGCGAGCGACACACAGAGTGCGCGAGCGACACACAGAGTGAGCGAGCGACACACAGAGTGAGCGAGCGACACACAGTGACACAGTGAGTGAGTGACACAGAGTGAGTGAGTGACACAGAGTGAGTGAGTGAGTGACACAGAGTGAGTGACACACAGAGTGCGTGAGCGACACACAGAGTGCGCGAGTGAGTGAGACGCAAACGCACACAGAGTGAGTGAGTGACACACAGAGTGAGTGAGTGACACACAGAGTGCGTGAGTGACACACAGAGTGAGTGAGTGACACACAGAGTGAGTGAGTGACACACAGAGTGAGTGAGTGACACACAGAGTGAGTGAATGAGTGACACACTGAGTGAGTGAATGAGTGACACAGTGAGTGAGTGAGTGAGTGACACAGTGAGTGAGTGAGTGACACAGTGAGTGAGTGAGTGAGTGACACAGAGTGAGTGATTGACACAGAGTGAGTGAGTGACACACAGAGTGAGTGAGAGACACACAGAGTGAGTGAGAGACACACAGAGTGAGGGAGAGACACACAGAGTGATGAGACACACAGAGTGAGTGAGAGACACACAGAGTGAGTTAGTGAGTGAGACGCAAACGCACACACAGTGAGTGAGAGTGACGCAAACGCACACAGTGAGTGAGACACACACACACAAATAGTGAGAGACAGAGTGAGTGACACACAGAGTGAGTGAGTGACACACAGAGTGAGTGAGTGACACACAGAGTGAGTGAGTGACACAGAGTGAGTGAGTGAGTGACACACAGAGTGAGTGAGTGAGTGACACACAGAGTGCGTGAGTGACAGAGTGCGTGAGAGACACACAGAGTGCGTGAGAGACACACAGAGTGCGTGAGAGACACACAGAGTGAGTGAGTGACACACAGAGTGAGTGAGTGAGACGCAAAGCACACACAGTGAGTGAGAGTGAGTGAGACACACACACAGAGTGAGACACACACACACAAATAGTGAGAGACAGAGTGAGTGACACAGAGTGAGTGACACAGAGTGAGTGACACAGAGTGAGTGAGTGACACAGAGTGAGTGAGTGACACAGAGTGAGTGAGTGACACAGAGTGAGTGAGTGACACAGAGTGAGCGAGCGACACACAGAGTGCGCGAGCGACACAGAGTGCGTGAGCGACACACAGAGTGCGTGAGCGACACACAGAGTGCGCGAGCGACACACAGAGTGCGTGAGCGACACACAGAGTGCGCGAGCGACACAGAGTGCTCGAGCGACACACAGAGTGCTCGAGCGACACACAGAGTGCTCGAGCGACACACAGAGTGAGGAGCGACACACAGAGTGCGCGAGCGACACACAGAGTGCGTGAGAGCGACACACAGAGTGAGCGAGCGTGAGTTACACAGAGTGCGCGAGCGAGCGACACAGAGTGCGCGAGCGAGCCACACAGAGTGCGCGAGTGAGACCACACAGAGTGCTCGAGAGACACACAGAGTGCGCACACAAAGTGACACACAGAGTGCGCGAGCGACACACAGTGCGTGAGTGACACACAGAGTGCGCGAGCGACACACAGAGTGCGCGAGCGACACACAGAGTGCGCGAGCGACACACAGAGTGCGCGAGCGACACACAGAGTGCGTGAGCACACACAGAGTGCGCGAGCGACACACAGAGTGCGTGAGCACACACAGAGTGCGTGAGCGACACACAGAGTGAGCGAGTGACACACAGAGCGAGTGAGTGAGAGTGACGCAAACGCACACAGTGAGTGAGTGAGACACACGCACAGAGAGTGAGAGACACACGCACAGAGAGTGAGACACACACAGAGAGTGAGAGACACACACACAAATAGTGAGAGACACACACACAAATAGTGAGAGACACACACACAAATAGTGAGAGACACACACACAAATAGTGAGAGACACAGAGTGAGTGACAGTGAGTGAGTGACAGTGAGTGAGTGACACAGTGAGTGAGTGACACACAGAGTGAGTGACACACAGAGTGAGTGACACACAGAGTGAGTGACACACAGAGTGGGTGAGTGATTGACACACAGAGTGAGTGAGAGACACACAGTGAGTGAGAGACACACAGAGTGAGTTAGTGAGACGCAAACGCACACAGAGTGAGTTAGTGAGTGAGACGCAAACGCACACAGAGTGAGTTAGTGAGTGAGACGCAAACGCACACAGAGTGCGTGAGACGCAAACGCACACACAGTGAGTGAGAGAGAGATGCAAACGCACACACAGTGAGAGACGCACAGTGAGTGAGTGAGTGAGTGAGTGAGTGAGTGAGTGAGCTGCACACAGAGTGAGCGAGCCACACAGAGTGAGCGAGCCACACAGAGTGCGCGAGCGACACACAGAGTGCGCGAGCGAGCCACACAGAGTGCGCGAGCGAGCCACACAGAGTGCGCGAGCGAGCCACACAGAGTGCGCGAGCGAGCCACACAGAGTGCGCGAGCGAGCCACACAGAGTGCGCGAGCGACACACAGAGTGCGCGAGCGACACACAGAGTGCGCGAGCGAGCCACACAGAGTGCGCGAGCGAGCCACACAGAGTGCGCGAGCGACACACAGAGTGCGCGAGCGACACACAGAGTGCGCGAGCGACACACAGAGTGCGCGAGTGACACACAGAGTGCGCGAGTGACACACAGAGTGCGCGAGTGACACACAGAGTGCGTGACACACAGAGTGCGTGACACACAGAGTGAGTGACACACAGAGTGAGTGAGTGACACACAGAGTGAGTGAGTGACACACAGAGTGAGTGAGTGACACACAGAGTGAGTGAGTGAGAGTGACGCAAACGCACACAGTGAGTGAGTGAGACACACACACAGAGAGTGAGACACATGCACAGAGAGTGAGAGACACACACAGAGAGTGAGACACACACAGAGAGTGAGAGACACACACAAATAGTGAGAGACACACACACAAATAGTGAGAGACACACACACAAATAGTGAGAGACACAGAGTGAGTGACAGTGAGTGAGTGACAGTGAGTGAGTGACACAGTGAGTGAGTGACACACAGTGAGTGACACACAGTGAGTGACACACAGTGAGTGACACACAGAGTGAGTGACACACAGAGTGAGTGACACACAGAGTGAGTGACACACAGAGTGAGTGACACACAGAGTGGGTGAGTGAGTGACACACAGAGTGAGTGACACACAGAGTGGGTGAGTGATTGACACACACAGTGAGTGAGAGACACACAGTGAGTGAGAGACACACAGAGTGAGTTAGTGAGTGAGACGCAAACGCACACAGAGTGCGTGAGACGCAAACGCACACACAGTGAGTGAGAGAGAGATGCAAACGCACACACAGTGAGAGACGCACAGTGAGTGAGTGAGTGAGTGAGTGAGTGAGTGAGTGAGTGAGTGAGCTGCACACAGAGTGAGAGAGACACACACACGGACACAGTGTGAGAGAGGGAGCCAGAGGGAGAACAGAGAGAGAGGGAGAGCCAGAGGGAGGAACAGAGAGAGGGAGGGCCAGAGGGAGGAACAGAGAGAGAGGGGGTCAGGGGAGGAATGGAGAGAGGGGGGCCAGAGGGAGGAACAGAGAGAGAGGGAGAGCCAGAGGGAGGAACGGAGAGAGGGAGGGCCAGAGGGAGGAACAGAGAGAGAGGGGGCCAGAGGGAGGAACAGAGAGAGAGGGGGGGCAGGGGAGGAACAGAGAGAGAGGGGGCCAGAGGGAGGAACAGAGAGAGAGGGAGGCCAGAGGGAGGAACAGAGAGAGGGAGGGCAGAGGGAGGAACAGAGAGAGGGAGAGCCAGAGGGAGGAACAGAGAGAGGGGAGAGCCAGAGGGAGGAACAGAGAGAGAGGGGAGCCAGAGGGAGGAACAGAGAGAGGGAGGGCCAGAGGGAGGAACAGAGAGAGAGGGGGCCAGAGGGAGGAACAGAGAGAGAGGGGAGCAGGGGAGGAACGGAGAGAGGGGGCCAGAGGGAGGAACAGAGAGAGGGGAGAGCCAGAGGGAGGAACAGAGAGAGGGGGGCCAGAGGGAGGAACAGAGAGAGAGGGGGCCAGAGGGAGGAACAGAGAGAGAGGGGGCCAGGGGAGGAACGGAGAGAGAGGGGGAGCCAGAGGGAGGAACAGAGAGAGAGGGAGGCCAGAGGGAGGAACAGAGAGAGGGGGCTAGAGGGAGGAACAGAGAGAGAGGGGGCCAGAGGGAGGAACAGAGAGAGGGAGAGCCAGGGGGAGGAACAGAGAGAGAGGGGGCCAGGGGAGGAACGGAGAGAGAGGGGAGCCAGAGGGAGGAACAGAGAGAGGGAGAGCCAGAGGGAGGAACAGAGAGAGGGGGCCAGGGGAGGAACGGAGAGAGAGGGGGCCAGAGGGAGGAACAGAGAGAGGGGAGCCAGAGGGAGGAACAGAGAGAGAGGGGGCCAGAGGGAGGAACAGAGAGAGAGGGGAGCCAGAGGGAGGAACAGAGAGAGGGAGAGCCAGAGGGAGGAACAGAGAGAGAGGGGGCCAGGGGGAGGAACAGAGAGAGGGAGAGCCAGAGGGAGGAACAGAGAGAGAGGGGAGCCAGAGGGAGGAACAGAGAGAGAGGGGGCCAGGGGGAGGAACGGAGAGAGAGGGAGAGCCAGAGGGAGGAACAGAGAGAGAGGGGGCCAGGGGAGGAACAGAGAGAGAGGGGAGCCAGAGGGAGGAACAGAGAGAGAGGGGGCCAGGGGAGGAACAGAGAGAGAGGGGGCCAGAGGGAGGAACAGAGAGAGAGGGGGAGGGGAGGGAGGAACAGAGAGAGGGAGAGCCAGAGGGAGGAACAGAGAGAGGGAGAGCCAGAGGGAGGAACAGAGAGAGAGGGGGCCAGGGGAGGAACAGGAGAGAGGGAGAGCCAGAGGGAGGAACAGAGAGAGGGGAGCCAGAGGGAGGAACAGAGAGAGAGGGGGCCAGGGGAGGAACAGAGAGAGAGGGGGCCAGAGGGAGGAACAGAGAGAGAGGGGGCCAGAGGGAGGAACAGAGAGAGAGGGAGAGCCAGAGGGAGGAACAGAGAGAGGGAGGGCCAGGGGAGGAACGGAGAGAGAGGGGGCCAGAGGGAGGAACAGAGAGAGAGGGGGTCAGGGGAGGAACGGAGAGAGAGGGGGCCAGAGGGAGGAACAGAGAGAGAGGGAGAGCCAGAGGGAGGAACGGACAGAGAGGGGGGCCAGAGGGAGGAACGGAGAGAGAGGGGGCCAGAGGGAGAACAGAGAGAGAGGGAGAGCCAGAGGGAGGAACAGAGAGAGGGGAGCCAGAGGGAGGAACAGAGAGAGAGGGGGAGCCAGGGGGAGGAACGGAGAGAGAGGGGGCCAGAGGGAGGAACGGAGAGAGAGGGGGCCAGAGGGAGAACAGAGAGAGAGGGGGAGCCAGAGGGAGGAACGGAGAGAGAGGGGAGCCAGAGGGAGGAACAGAGGGAGAGCGGGCCAGAGGAGGAACGAGAGAGAGAGGGGGGGCCAGAGGGAGAACAGAGAGAGGGGAGCCAGAGGGAGGAACAGAGAGAGGGGAGCCAGAGGGAGGAACAGAGAGAGAGGGGGCCAGGGGAGGAACGGAGAGAGAGGGGAGCCAGAGGGAGGAACAGAGAGAGGGGGCCAGAGGGAGGAACGGAGAGAGAGGGGGCCACAGGGAGGAACGGAGAGAGAGGGGGCCAGAGGGAGGAACAGAGGGAGAGCGGGCCAGAGGGGAGGAATCGAGAGAGAGAGGGGAGGGGGCCAGAGGGAGGAATGGAGAGAGAGAGAGAGGGCCAGAGGGAGGAATGGAGAGAGAGAGAGGGGCCAGATGGAGGAATGGTGTGAGAGAGGGGGCCAGAGGGAGGAATGGAGTGAGAGAGGGGGCCAGAGGGAGGAACGGAGAGAGAGAGGGGGCCAGAGGGGGGAACAGAGGGAGATCAGATTTGGTGACTCAGCAGTCTTGGGGCATCCTGTGGTTAAATAGCTGGTGGGTAAATTGCCCATCCATCTCTATAATAATCACCCCACGTTCCTTAGCCAGCCATTTTCCAGCCAAACCTAAACAGTAAGGGGACTGTCAGCATATCATGTTGATGAATGTCTATTGCTTTTTCTCTGTGCTTCCACCAACAATTATGTCCTTATTGAAAATGATTAAAAACAGATGGCTTTGGATTGATTCGTCCCATCGTCATGGAAATAACCTAACCAAAACAATTGCAATGTGGTTTTTTTTGTCGAACACAGCAATATGACTGTTTTGGATTGGTTTAATGGAAATAAAGTGTCATCAATTATACTCATTAGTCATCATAGCAGCAGATATGGATTTGCTATGTGGTAGCAGTGTTGATAGTGGAATTAATTTATAATGCTCATAAATATCTGGAACTAATGAACTACGTTTCTTGTTCATGACTCCTTAAGGAACAGACATAGTATCGTGAACTGGAGATCTGACCTCATTATGACCCCAAGAGTCTGACGACGTGTCCATTATCTCTGGAACGTTTATTTAGAATACTACTATTCTAGTAGACAAAGTAGATGGACTTCCTCCTCCTCTTCCTCCACAGAGCTACAAGCAGCCGTCAGCATTCATCGTTACCCAGCACCCCTTGCCCAACACGGTTAAAGACTTCTGGAGGCTGGCGCTGGACTACCACTGCACCTCCATAGTGATGCTCAACGACGTAGACCCAGCACAGGTAAGAGAGGCCAGTCAACCATGCCAACATTTACTATACCATCAAACACAGACCTTCCAGATTTGGAGGTCTATAGAAACATATGTTTATCATTTAATAAAGTGCATGAGGACAATGGTTTTGGTCAACTACCAAAAGTCCAGGGGCCCTATCCTCCCATAGAAAGGAGAACAGACCAGTGTATGGTTAGATAAACCCAAAAAGAGGAGGGGAAGGCGTCTGCCTCAAACTGACTCTGGGCGTTCAGGCCTGGGGCCCTGTCTGTCAAAATGTAGCAGGGATCAAAGAATGGTGTGTAGCAGCTTTTCCTTGCAACATCGCCCCCTTGGCTGGCTACAGTAGCCTCTCGTACCCGTTTCTGACTGTAGCCAGGCAAACAGGGTACACTGCTATGGTGGAATGCCCTAGTGTGTGTCATTGTGGATTAGGCTCAATAGAAAGTGTTTCGCTCTTAATACGGAATCCATTTTAGGAAGTCCCTAGTAGTCAGTGACATGCTCACTTGTTAGCCTTAGCAATTCTCACATTCTTACCGCAAAGTAGGTGTTCCTCAATCCTCAAACAATGCGACTTCGTCTCTCAGATAGAACGGCTCGGTTGTCATTGCTCAAAGCGAAGGTGTCGATTGTCAGCCACTTCTTGGTTTATTCAAATGTCTCATTTTAAATGTGTATGCAATAAGTGTGTGTGTGTGTGTGTGTGTGTGCAGCTGTGTCCCCAGTACTGGCCGGAGAACGGCGTGCACCGCCACGGGCCCATCCAGGTGGAGTTTGTGTCAGCTGACCTGGAGGAGGACATCATCAGTAGGATATTCCGTGTCTACAACGCTGCACGGGTACGAGACAGAACACACACACACACACACATTCCCTCCCACTCGCACACACACACAGTCATTCTAACATCATGTCTCTCTGTCCAGCCGCAGGACGGGTACCGCATGGTGCAGCAGTTCCAGTTCCTGGGCTGGCCCATGTACCGGGACACCCCCGTCTCCAAGCGCTCCTTCCTCAAGCTCATCCGCCAGGTGGACAAGTGGCAGGAGGAGTATGACGGGGGAGAGGGACGTACCGTGGTGCACTGTCTGTAAGTACGGTTGCAAAGGGAGGGTGTATTACTGGAAACGTTCTAATCATCTCTGGCCCTCTGTTGCCTTTATAACATGTCAAATTATATGAATTAATTCAATAAAATGATTTTAAAATAGAATGACAAAGCTGTGAAACATTATCCTGAATATAAACCATTAACTTAGTGAATACCATTGGTGTTTAATATGAGGATGTCAGCATGAAATATATATGTTTAAATTGTTTACAAACTTGTATTTATTTCAATATGTCGATATCTAGTTGTCAATGTTTTGCCATTGAACTGGTTGTAGTTGGAAGAGTTGCAGAGTTAATTGAAAACAGTGCTGTTGTTGATTAGATGCTTTTTTCATTAATTAGGCTATTTAGTTACATAAAAAAATGATTACTATTAAAAATAAAAATAATTATTAACATAAGTTACAATAAAATGCCATAGATTTTCTGTTAATTACCAAAATTACTGTAGATTACTGGTAGCTTTGCAGCCCTGTCTGTAAGTACCTACCGGTCATGACACAGCCTACACCTAGTGGACAGTAGACCTTAAACCTAGCTCTGTACTTCCTGAATCGGTGGAAAGAGTAGGGAATCTTCGGTATTTGATATAACAATCAGATGGGTCATTTTGGTCCAACATGGCCGCCCAAAATGCCACCGGGGTCACAGTAACACTGGACCAGTCCGGTGGGACAGTGTGAAATGTCACGGTCATCCTCTAATGGTGATCAATTACACTCTACCCATCGGGATTGTAGCCCTGCGTCTCTTCATCCTGCCTTCTGACAGCCATCTGTAAGGGTGACATACTGAAGACAACACTCAGTGCTCACACAAACATTGTCTGCCATCATAATGAACCATAATGAACAGAACGCCATTTAAAGGCCCACTTCCTAATAAAAAACAACAACAAGACAGCAGCCCTGCTTCTTGTTTTGCTGTAAGGCTCAGGAATAGGGCTGAAATATAGCACATTTTCCCCCAACATCAGACACCCACTAACTTCGGACGTCTCTAGTGGTTAGAGGATTAAATCGCCTCGAGCTCAACATTTAAATGGACTGGAAAATAACGGTACATTTTGCGACTAAAGACACCCTTCTAGATAGCTGACCAGCGATTTTCATTGCAGTGTATGTAAGTTAAGTTAGATTTTGAGAGTTAAAAAAAAAACGAATATATATATACCCATGTTGTGGGACACGCTGTATATTGTAAAATCGACAGAACGACAGACCACACATCATTTAATATCCAACTTTTTACCTCTGAAAAATTGCTAATGGATTTCAGGCAAGTAATAATCTTTTTACCGGAAGGCCAGCTAGTGAACTATCTAGTAAACACTTCGGATACAAGGTTGGTGTCTCTTTTTTGAACACAATTAAAGGAATATATCTTGTAATTGAACAAAATAGTAAGGTGGCCAATAACTGGTTTGCCGATAATATGGGACGTATTGTGGGGGGGGTAAACCACTTATCAAAAAGCTGATATTAGTATTTCTACTGAAATGTCAAACATGCTAATTGCTAACCCGCTAGCTAACATTTTTATGACACCAATAATCACAAAACATTGATGGCTTGATCACAAGGACACTGTTGAAGGTCATATATTTCTTAAACGCTGTTGAATATGCCGATAATACGGGGTGCTACGCGTGTGTGTGTGTGTTAGTGTATGTGTGTATATGTATGTATGTATGTATGTATGTATGTATGTATGTATGTATGTATGTATGTATGTATGTATGTATGTATGTGTATATATATGCACTGCTCAAAAAAATTAAGGGAACACTAAAATAACACATCCTAGATCTGAATGAATTAAATATTCTTATTAAATACTTTTTTCTTTACATAGTTGAATGTGCTGACAACAAAATCACAGAACAATTATCAATGGAAATCAAATGTATCAACCCATGGAGGTCTGGATTTGGAGTCACACTCAAAATTAAAGTGGAAAACCACACTACAGGCTGATCCAACTTTGATGTAATGTCCTTAAAACAAGTCAAAATGAGGCTCAGTAGTGTGTGTGGCCTCCACGTGCCTGTATGACCTCCCTACAACGCCTGGGCATGCTCCTGATGAGGTGGCGGATGGTCTCCTGAGGGATCTCCTCCCAGACCTGGCCTAAAGCATCCGCCAACTCCTGGACAGTCTGTGGTGCAACGTGGCGTTGGTGGATGGAGCGAGACATGATGTCCCAGATGTGCTCAATTGGATTCAGGTCTGGGGAACGGGCGGGCCAGTCCATAGCATCAATGCCTTCCTCTTGCAGGAACTGCTGACACACTCCAGCCACATGAGGTCTTGCATTAGGAGGAACCCAGGGCCAACCACACCAGCATATGGTCTCACAAGGGGTCTGAGGATCTCATCTCGGTACCTAATGGCAGTCAGGCTACCTCTGGCGAGCACATGGGGGGCTGTGCGGCCTCCCAAAGAAATGCCACCCCACACCATGACTGACCCACCGCCAAACCGGTCATGCTGGAGGATGTTGCAGGCAGCAGAACGTTCTCCACGGCGTCTCCAGACTGTCACGTCTGTCACATGTGCTCAGTGTGAACATGCTTTCATCTGTGAAGAGCACAGGGCGCCAGTGGCGAATTCTCTGGCAAATGCCAAACGTCCTGCATGGTGTTGGGCTGTAAGCACAACCCCCACCTGTGGACGTCGGGCCCTCATACCACCCTCATGGAGTCTGTTTCTGACCGTTTGAGCAGACACATGCACATTTTTGGCCTGCTGGAGGTCATTTTGCAGGGCTCTGGTAGTGCTCCTCCTGCTCCTCCTTGCACAAAGGCGGAGGTAGCAGTCCTGCTGATGGGTTGTTGCCCTCCTACGGCCTCCTCCACGTCTCCTGATGTACTGGCCTGTCTCCTGGTAGCGCCTCCATGCTCTGGACACTACGCTGACAGGCACAGCAAACCTTCTTGCCACAGCTCGCATTGATGTGTCATCCTGGATGAGCTGCACTACCTGAACCACTTATGTGGGTTGTAGACTCCGTCTCATGCTACCACTAGAGTGAAAGCACCGCCAGCATTCAAAAGTGACCAAAACATCAGCCAGGAAGCATAGGAACTGAGAAGTGGTCTGTGGTTATCACCTGCTGAACCACTACTTTATTGGGGGTGTCTTGCTAATTGCCTATAATTTCCACCTGTTGTCTATTCCATTTGCACAACAGCATGTGAAATGTATTGTCACTCAGTGTTGCTTCCTAAGTGGACAGTTTGATTTCACAGAAGTGTGATTGACTTGGAGTTACATTGTGTTGTGTAAGTGTTCCCTTTATTTTTTTGAGCAGTGTATATATGTATATATGTATGTGTATATGTATGTATGTATGTATAAATATGTATGTATATATGTATATGTATGTGTGTATGTATGTATAAATATGTATGTATATGTATATGTGTATGTATGTATAAATATGTATGTATGTATGTATGTATAAATATGTATGTATGTATATGTATACGTGTATGTATGTATAAATATGTATGTATGTATATATGTATATGTATACGTGTATGTATGTATAAATATGTATGTATGTATGTATGTATGTATATGTATATGTATACGTGTATGTATGTATAAATATGTATGTATGTATGTATGTATAAATATGTATGTATGTATATGTATACGTGTATGTATGTATAAATATGTATGTATGTATATATGTATATGTATACGTGTATGTATGTATATATGTATATGTATGTGTATATGTATGTATGTATGTATAAATATGTATGTATATATATGTATACGTGTATGTATGTATGTATGCATGTATGTATGTATGTATGTTTGTATACGTGTATGTATGTATGTATGTATGTATGTATGTATGTATGTATGTATGTATGTATACATGTATGTATGTGTATATGTATGTATGTGTGTGTGTGTGTATGTATGTATATATACATACATACATACACAAATATGTATGTACAAACATGCGTAGTATATATACATATATATATGTGTGTGTGTGTGTGTGTGTGTGTGTATGTATGTGTGTGTTTATATACGTACATACATACACACATATAAACATGCGTAGCATATATACATATATATGTATGTGTGTGTGTGTGTGTATATATATATATATATATATATATATATACACACACACACACACACACACACACACACACACACACACATATATATATATATATATATATATATATATATATATATATATACACACACACACACACACACACATATATATATATATATATATATATATATATATATATATATATATATATATACACACACACACATATATATACACACACACACATATACACACACACACACACACACACACACACACACACACACATATATATACACACACACACATATATATACACACACACACACACAGTTGAAGTCAGAAGTTTACATACACTTAGGTTGGAGTCATTAAAACTCGTTTTTCAATCACTCCACAAATTTCTTGTTAACAAACTATAGTTTTGGCAAGTCGGTTAGGACATCTACTTTGTGCATGACACAAGTAATTTTTCCAATAATTGTTTAAGGGCAGATTATTTATCTTAGAATTCTCTATCACAATTCCAGTGGGTCAGAAGTTTACATACACTAGTTGACTTTGCCTTTAAACAGTTTGGAAAATTCTAGAAAATTGTCATGGCTTTAGAAGATTCTGATAGGCTATTGACATAATTTCAGTCAATTGGAGGTGTACTTGTGGATGTATTTCAAGGCCTACTTTCAACCTCAGTACCTCTTTGCTTGACATCGTGGGAAAATCAAAAGAAATCAGCCAAGACCTCAGAAAACAAATTGTAGATCTCCACAAGTCTGGTTCATCCTTGGGAGCAATTTCCAAACACCTGAAGGTACCACGTTCATCTGTACAAACAATAGTACGCAAGTATAAACACCATGGGACACGCAGCTGTCATACCGCTCAGGAAGGAGACGCGTTCTGTCTCCTAGAGATGAACGTATTTTGGTACGAAAAGTGCATATCAATCCCAGAACAACAGCAAAGGACATTATGAAGATGCTGGAGGAAACCGGTAGAAAATGATCTATATTCTTAGTAAAACGAGTCCTATATCGACATAACCAGAAAGGCCGCTCAGCAAGGAAGAAGCCACTGCTCCAAAACCTCCATAAAAAAGCCAGTCTACAGTTTGCATCTGCACATGGGGACAAAGATCGTACTTTTTGGAGAAATGTCCTCTGATCTGATGAAACAAAAATGGTACTGCTTGGACATGATGACCATCGTTATGTTTGGAGGAAAAAGGGAGAGGCTTGCCAAAGAATACCATCCCAACCGTGAAGCAAGGGGGTGGCAGCATCATGTTGTGGGCGTGCTTTGCTGCAGGAGGCACTGGTGAACTTCACAAGATAGATGACATCATGAAAATGACTCCAAGCATACTTCCAAAGTTGTGGCAAAATGGCTTAAGGACAACAAAGTCAAGGTATTGGAGTGGCCATCACAAAGCCCTGACCCCAATTCTATTGAAAGTTTGTGGACAGAACTGAAAAAGCATGTGCGAGCAAGGAGGCCTACAAACCTGACTCAGTTACACCAGCTCTGTCAGGAGGAATGGGCCAAAATTCACCCAACTTACTGTGGGAAGCTTGTGGAATGCTACCTGAAACGTTTGACCCAAGTTAAACAATTTAAAGGCAATGTTATCAAATACTAATTTAATGTATGTAAACTTCTGACCCACTGGGAATGCGGTGAAAGAAATAAAAGCTGAAATAAATAATTGATTGACATTTCACAACTTTAAAATAAAGTTGTGATCCTAACTGACCTAAGACAGGACTTTTTTACTAGGATTAGATGTCAGGAATTGTGAAATTCTGAGTTTCAATATATTTGGCTACGGTGTATATAAACTTCTGACTTCAACTGTATTTAATTCAAAATGATCAAAAATCTCAATCTATTTCTATTTGACCCGTTTAATCTGGCCCAAGCCAACTTTTTTTAACCAGACAAATCAGTGTGATATCACGGTGTGAATATAAATGTGCAATCCATTCCGGGTGATCTCCACTTATGAAGTAGAAGAAATACATGGGAGAGGCTGATCTGAATTACAAGAGGGAATCACATCAAATGAGCTTGTGGTTCCCGATGCTGCCCAGATTTAGCTTTTAATGCCCCGGTGGGAGAGGCCTCTGGGTGGGCCTCTGCCTCAGCTCAATCTGCCCTTCCTTATCTTCAGCAACCCCACTTTACTCAGAGAAATGGGGGGATGAGGAGGGGAGAGATAGAGGAGGGGGAGAGAAGAGGCCCCAGTTGGGTGGGAAATGAGATTGGAAAGTAGAGCGAAGGAGGACGACAGGGTGGTTGTTGAAGTAGTCTGTGATTGGTGCTCTTTACCAGGTTTACCGGTCCGTTCTGTAAGCCAGAGAGTCCGGGAGAAAAAAAAACACCCACATACGTGACTCTTACTGTTAGTCTCCGGAGAGATTCTTATCGCCCGACCAGAGAGTCCGCACACATACATATAGTCACACACAGGCGCAGACACACATACACACACAAGATGCAGACACACACTAACCAGAGACAAACAGCCCACACAACACAGACGTTCAACAAAGGTCAGAAAGAGAACACTGTCGATCTGCCTGATCTGACGCTCTATTACCCTCGTATAGTGTACTATATCGGAAATAGGGTCCAAACATTCCCCGGAATAATGCGTAAGGCCAGAAGAATGTGGAGGTTGACAGAGGTTAACTCCTGAGTTGAGAGAGGAGAAGTAAACAGGTTTTATTCGTAAGGGAGAGTGGGGTAAGTTTAGCCACCCAAGTTGAGCCAAGGCAGTACGCTGAACCACCCTTGTTTCTAGGAAACCGAACACAAAATGAATCATTTGACCAAATATTTAGGTAGAGGTCATCATTTCATGGAGTCTGTGAAGGAAGAAAAAATGGAAAGCAAGTTAGATCCTAAAAACAGATTTTCACCAGGTCAAATTAGTTTGTGTTAGAGGTTTCATGATGCTTGTATCTAAACCAAAGTAGATAATTTAAAGATTGTTCAGTATGTCAGTTGGGGTCTCTATAAGCTTCAATATGAGGTCCTAAACCGAGCATGAACGTGCATCCTTGTAGATGTGTGGGCTAATATAGTCAAAAGATTTGCCTTGGGTTAAGTTGAGCCAATGGCAAGTTGAGCAAATTGAAACATTTTCTTCCCAGCTGTAATGCAAGGCAAAGACATCTGACTGGTAAAACCCTGGATCATTGTTATTCTAACTTGCGCAAAGCATATAAGGCCCTCCCCCGCCCTCCTTTCAGAAAAGCTGACCACGACTCCATTTTGTTGCTTCCAGCCTACAGACCGACTAAAACAAGAAGCTCCCGCGCTAAGGTCTGTTCAACGCTGGTCCGATCAATCTGATTCCACGCTTCAAGACTGCTTCGATCGCGTGGATTGGGATACGTTCCGCATTGCGTCCAATACGCTGATTCGGTGAGCAAGTTAATTAGAAAGTGCATCGGCGATGTTATATCCACAGCAACGATTAAAACATTCCCAAACCAGAAACCTTGGATTGATGGCAGCATTCGCGCGAAACTGAAAGCGCGAACCACTGATTTCAACCAGGGCAAGGTGACAGGAAACATGACCAAATACAAACAGCATAGCTATTCCCTCCGCAAGGCAATCAAACAAGCTAAGCGTCAGTATAGAGACAAAGTAGAGTCGCAATTCAATGGCTCAGACACGAGGTATGTGGCAGGGTCTACAGTCAATCACGGATTACAAAAAGAAAACCAGCCCCATCGCGGACCAGGATGTCTTGCTCCCAGACAGACCAAATAACTTCTTTGCTCGTTTTGAGGACAATACAGTGCCACTGGCACGGCCCTCTACCAAAACCTGCGGACTCTCCTTCACTGCAGCCGACGCGAGTAAAACATTTAAATGTGTTAACCCTCGCAAGGCTGCAGGCCCAGACGGCATCCCCAGCCGCGTCCTCAGAGCATGCGCAGATCAGCTGGCTGGTGTGTTTACAGACATTTTCAAGCAATCCTTATCCCAGTCTGCTGTTCCCACATGCTTCGAGGGCCTCCATTGTTCCTGTTCCCAAGAAAGCTAAGGTAACTGAGCTAAACGACTACCGCCCCATAGCACTCACATCCGTCATCATGAAGTGCTTTGAGAGACTAGGCAAGGACCATATCACCTCCACCCTACCTGACACCCTAGATCCCTCCAATTTGCTTACCGCCCCAATAGGTCCACAGACGACGCAACCACACTGCACACTGCCCTAACCCATCTGGACAAGAGGAATACCTATGTGAGAATGCTGTTCATCGACTACAGCTCAACATTTAACACCATAGTACCCTCCAAACTCGTCATCAAGCTCGACCTTGCCCTGTGCAACTGGTTACTGGACTTCCTGAACGGGCCGCCCCCAGGTGGTGAGTGTAGGTAACAACATCTCCACCCCGCTGATCCTCAAAACTGCGGCCCCACAAGGGTGCGTTCTGAGCTCTCTCCTGTACTCCCTGTTCACCCACGACTGCACGGCCATGCACGCCTCCAACTCAATCATCAAGTTTGCGGACGACAATACAGTGGTAGGCTTGATTACCAACAACGATGAGACGGCCTACAGGGAGGAGGTGAGGGCCCTCGGAGTGTGGTGTCAGGAAAATAACCTCACACTCAACGTCAACAAAACAAAGAGATGATTGTGGACTTCAGGAAACAGCAGAAGGAGCACCCCCCTATCCACATCGACGGGACAGTAGTGGAGAGGGTAGTAAGTTTTAAGTTCCTCGGCTTACACATCACAGACAAACTGAATTGGTCCACCCACACAGACAACGTTGTGAAGAAGGCGCAGCAGCGCCTCTTCAACCTCAGGAGGCTGAAGAAATTTGTCTTGTCACCAAAAGCACTCACAAACTTCTACAGATGCACAATCGAGAGCATGCTGTCGGGCTGTATCACCGCCTGGTACGGTAACTGCTCCACCCACAACCGTAAGGCTCTCCAGAGGCTCTCCAGAGCCTACCTGCCCTCCAGGACACCAACACCACCCGATGTCACAGGAAGGCCATAAAGATCATCAAGGACAACAACCACCCGAGCCACTGCCTGTGCACCCCGCTATCATCCAGAAGGCGAGGTCAGTACAGGTGCATCAAAGCAGGGCCCGAGAGACTGAAAAACAGCTTCTATCTCAAGGTCATCAGACTGTTAAACAGCCACCACTAACATTGAGTGGCTGCTGCCAACATACTGACTCAACTCCAGCCACTTTAATAATGGAAATTGATGTAAAAAATGTATCACTAGCCACTTTAAGCAATGCCACTTAATATAATGTTTACATATCCTACATTACTTATCTCATATGTATATATATATATATACTGTACTCTATATCATCTACTGCATCTTGCCATCTTTATGTAATACATGTATCACTAGCCACTTTAAACTATGCCACTTTATGTTTACATACCCTACATTACTCATCTCATATGTACAGTGGGGCAAAAAAGTATTTAGTCAGCCACCAATTGTGCAAGTTCTCCCACTTAAAAAGATGAGAGAGGCCTGTAATTTTCATCATAGGTACACTTCAACTATGACAGACAAAATTAGAAAAAAAAAAAAATCCAGAAAATCACATTGTAGGATTTTAAATTAATTTATTAGCAAATTATGGTGGAAAATAAGTATTTGGTCACCTACAAACAAGCAAGATTTCTGGCTCTCACAGACCTGTAACTTCTTTAAGAGGCTCCTCTGTCCTCCACTCGTTACCTGTATTAATGGCACCTGTTTGAACTTGTTATCAGTATAAAAGACACCTGTCCACAACCTCAAACAGTCACACTCCAAACTCCACTATAACCAAGACCAAAGAGCTGTCAAAGGACACCAGAAACAAAATTGTAGACATGCACCAGGCTGGGAAGACTGAATCTGCAATAGGTAAGCAGCTTGGTTTGATGAAATCAACTGTGGGAGCAATTATTAGGAAATGGAAGACATACAAGACCACTGATAATCTCCCTCGATCTGGGGCTCCACGCAAGATCTCACCCCGTGGGGTCAAAATGATCACAAGAACGGTGAGCAAAAATCCCAGAACCACACGGGGGGACCTAGTGAATGACCTGCAGAGAGCTGGGACCAAACTAACAAAGCCTACCATCAGTAACACACTACGCCGCCAGGGACTCAAATCCTGCAGTGCCAGACGTGTCCCCCTGCTTAAGCCAGTACATGTCCAGTCCCGTCTGAAGTTTGCTAGAGAGCATTTGGATGATCCAGAAGAAGATTGGGAGAATGTCATATGGTCAGATGAAACCAAAATAGAACCTTTTGGTGAAAACTCAACTCGTTGTGTTTGGAGGACAAAGAATGCTGAGTTGCATCCAAAGAACACCATACCTACTGTGAAGCATGGGGGTGGAAACATCATGCTTTGGGGCTGTTTTTCTGCAACGGGACCAGGACGACTGATCCGTGTAAAGGAAAGAATGAATGGGGCCATGTATCGTGAGATTTTGAGTGAAAACCTCCTTCCATCAGCAAGGGCATTGAAGATGAAACGTGGCTGGGTCTTTCAGCATGACAATGATCCCAAACACACCACCCAGGCTACGAAGGAGTGGCTTCGTAAGAAGCATTTCAAGGTCCTGGAGTGGCCTAGCCAGGCTCCAGATCTCAACCCCATAGAAAATCTTTGGAGGGAGTTGAAAGTCCGTGTTGCCCAGCAAAAGCCCCAAAACATCACTGCTCTAGAGGAGATCTGCATGGAGGAATGGGCCAAAATACCAGCAACAGTGTGTGAAAACCTTGTGAAGACTTACAGAAAACGTTTGACCTCTGTCATTGCCAACAAAGGGTATGTAACAAAGTATTGAGATAAACTTTTGTTATTGACCAAATGTGATTTTCAGGATTTTTTTCTATCTCATTTTGTCTGTCATAGTTGAAGTGTACCTATGATGAAAATTACAGGCCTCTCTCATCTTTTTAAGTGGGAGAACTTGCACAATTGGTGGTGACTAAATACTTTTTTGCCCCACTGTATATACTGTACTCGATACCATCTACTGCATCTTGCCTATGCCGTTCTGTACCATCACTCATTCATATATCTTTATGTACATGTTCTTTATCCCTTTACACTTGTGTGTATATGGTAGTAGTTGTGGAATTGTTAGGTTAGATTACTCGTTGGTTATTACTGCATTGTCGGAACTAGAAGCACAAGCATTTTGCTACGCTCGCATTAACATCTGCTAACCATGTGTATGTGACAAATAAAATTTGATTTGATTTTATTGCTGGGATTTGAGGTAACTGCTGGGCCTATATTAAGTGTTAAGTTGGTACAAATTATTTTTTAGGTTTTAAAAGGATTTTGGCAGTCAGATGTCTCTGAATCCAGTATGAAGGAAGTTAGACATAGTTTCGTGAGCCCATGCTAACTAGCATTAGCGCAACGACTGGAAGTCTATGGTATCTACTAGCATACTAGCAGTTACCATAGACTTCCAATCACTTCCAACTTCCTTCAAACAGCACGCAGAGACATACAATTTTATTTACAAGTTCATTTGACTCTGGGGAAGTAGATGGATGGCTTCGTTGCCAAAATCCTGAAATATCCATTTAAGACTGTGTTAAAAGATACTTAAAATGAAGAAAACAAAACAGCGATTAGGTTTAGGTTTGTGTTGAATTGTATTTGGGAAATATTCCCAGTGACACACAACATCCTAAAATACAATATATGTAGTTGTCTTTGTCAGAAAGAACACTATATTTCCCTTGACAGAGTGATGCTGAATGTTAAACATGGCTCAACTTACCTTAATCTCCCTGAAACTGAACTCAAACTGCTTCCACTTGTGCCACTTTGGGACTCTCCTTTTGCAACTCTTAAAAGCTCTTTGTCTTTTCAGACAGTAAAGTTAACCATCTGGAGTGTTTCTGAGGAAGAGCACTAACTACTTAGCGAGCCAGCTGTATGTTCCACACAGGGGTGAAAATAGAATGAATTTCTTCCCAGTACAGGACCTAAAACATTTGATGGGCCTAATCATAGAATTACATATAGAATTCAATAGGATCTCTGTGGTTCTAGTCATAAAGATTATTCATTTAACTTTGACCTTTTATTGTTGCATAAACACAACCTGTCATGTGTTTATCTGACTGTCAAACAAGCACTTCAAAGGGCTCCTTTACTAGGCTACCCGGGTACGTTCATCCCCTCTCAACACATTACCAGCCTCCAAACAGTGGTGAATGGAAACATACATGTTACACAAAACACTAAAGTGTAATGACATTTGGCGATTGTCATTAGGCCAGAATGTATGTATCCACTGCTGTCCGCATGCGTCTCTGTGTCGGCCACTCATCTCTGCCTTGGCAAAATGTCAGTGTTCTGGTCAAACCGCATCGCATTTTGGAGTGTAGGCTATAGCACCCGTTCATTTTCCATGCCTCTGACATGCGGTAATGATAAAAAGTGGTGTAATAGCTTACAGTTTTCTTGACATTTTGTTTTAATTATTGTGATAGGCTTCCTGTTTTACTGGTACCACCTTACTTTCACCCCACACATACTTGAATATCAGTGGGTGGCCTGGCCACCTCTTGTAGTGGTGGAATGGCAGTATGGTGGCGCCATCTAGAGGGCAAAATCCAAAACAACAAGCACAGAAAGAGATTGGGAAGTTTAGCCAAGCTTTATGTCAAACCTGTCACCATACAACACTGATAATGTAATTCATTCATTAAGCTTACATTTTGTCCAGGTAACACATTACTTAAAGCCGGTGTAATGTTTTAAAAAATTGGACAACGGATACTTAATTTGGGGGTGGAAATGTTTTGCAAATCTGACAGGTTTTTATGGACTTATTATACAAATATTATGACTAGGTCTATGATCCAACCCTGTCTCTTTTTTCTCTTTTTTCTCTTTTTTCTCTTTTTTCTTTCTTTCTTTCTCTCTCTCTCTCTCTCTCTTTCTCTCTTTCTTTCTTTCTTTCTTTCTTTCTTCCTTCCTTCTCAGGAATGGTGGAGGACGTAGCGGGACATTCGGTGCGATTAGCATCGTGTGCGAAATGCTCCGGCATCAGCGTTCAGTCGATGTGTTCCACGCGGTCAAAACGCTGAGGAACAACAAACCCAACATGGTCGACTTACTGGTAAGAATCAGTGCTGATCTAGGATCAGTTCTCGCTTTTAGATCATAAGGCATAACATGAGATGGAAGGGGAGGGGCTGATCCTAGATCAGCACTCTTACTCTGAGATGATTTATGAATACAGACCCTAACCCTTATAGTGGTTTACTGGTCATCACTACAAATTCTGCAGTTACAACATGCTAATGGGTTCTTATGGGACAAGTTGTGCTGCCAAAGTCAGTTGAATTGAAAATTGCTGTTGACATTTTGAATAAGGAGAAAATATCACTGTGATTGTGAATCGCACAGCCATTATAATGCAGTAATTAAAGTCAATTCAGCCATGTCTGGTCCAGTCACTGATGTTCTCTTCTTCCCATCTTTCACAGGATCAATACAAGTTCTGCTATGAGGTGGCACTGGAGTACTTGAATTCTGGTTAGCTGTGCTGAAAGCTGCTCCCCTCATCTGTCCTACCCCCTTCAAGCCCCCTTCAAGCCCCCGCACCACAGCCCTCACAGCTTCCCTTGACACGGTCTCTTAAACCCGAGTGAATGTTGGTTACTGGAGGACAAAAATGAAGTGCTGTGTTCCGCTGGGCACGGGACAGGGTCGTGCCATCGCACCGCTACGGGACAGGGTCGTGCCATCGCACCGCTACGGGACAGGGTCGTGCCATCGCACCACTACGGGACAGGGTCGTGCCATCGCACCGATACGGATTTAAGAAGAGGGGAGAGAGGGTTCCCCCAGTCTACTCTCAAATGGCTACGTTGACCCTGAACTTGATTAACTTTCCCCCTCGCATCTCTCATTCCTGCCCCCCCAACCCCTCTCCTCTCCTCTCTACTAGTCAGTGTTACTGTAACCCCCCTCTCCTCTCCTCTCTACTAGTCAGTGTTACTGTAACCCCCTCTCTCCTCTCCTCTCCACTAGTCAGTGTTACTGTAACCCCCCTCTCCTCTCCTCTAGTCAGTGTTACTGTGTACCTTCCCCTCTCCTCTCCTCTAGTCAGTGTTACTGTAACCCCCCCCCCACTAGACAGCACCACTGTATTTACCCTCACCCAGAACAGTGCCTGAACTGATGTATTGCCCATATGTCACCATCTCCCAACCCTCTCTATTCTTTCAACAAAAAAAGCTCTCCTCTTGCCAGTGACTCCTGTTTATTGCTTTTTTTAATGCTCATCTGATGATTGATGTAATTTCTGTTTCTGTGGGTAAATGCGACATAAGCGTAATGTTGATGTGTTGGTTTTTAATCCACGTTTTTCATTTCCGTTGATATACAGTGGGGCAAAAAAAGTATTTAGTCAGCCACCAATTGTGCAAGTTCTCCCACTTAAAAAGATGAGAGGCCTGTAATTTTCATCATAGGTACACTTCAACTATGACAAGCAAAATGAGAAAAAAAAATATCCAGAAAATCACATTGTAGGATTTTTAATTAATTTATTTGCAAATTATGGTGGAAAATAAGTATTTGGTCAATAACAAAAGTTTCTCTCAATACTTTGTTATATACCCTTTGTTGGCAATGCCAGAGGTCAAACGTTTTCTGTAAGTCTTCACAAGGTTTTCATACACTGTTGCTGGTATTTTGGCCCATTCCTCCATGCAGATCTCCTCTAGAGCAGTGATGTTTTGGGGCTGTTGCTGGGCAACATGGACTTTCAACTTCCTCCAAAGATTTTCTATGGGGTTGAGATCTGGAGACTGGCTAGGCCACTCCAGGACCTTGAAATGCTTCTTACTCCTTCGTTGCTCGGGCGGTGTGTTTGTTATCATTGTCATGCTGAAAGACCCAGCCACGTTTCATCTTCAATGCCCTTGCTGATGGAAGGAGGTTCAAAATCTCAAGATACATGGACCCATTCATTCTTTCCTTTACACGGATCAGTCAACCTGGTCTCTTTGCAAAAAACAGCCCCAAAGCATGATGTTTCCACCCCCATGCTTCACAGTAGGTATGATGTTCTTTGGATGCAACTCAGCATTCTTTATCCTCCAAACACGACGAGTTGAGTTTTTACCAAAAGTTCTATTTTGGTTTCTTCTGACCATATGACATTCTCCCAATCTTCTTCTGGATCATCCAAATGCTCTCTAGCAAACTTCAGACGGGCCTGGACATGTACTGGCTTAAGCAGGGGGACACGTCTTGCACTGCCGGATTTGAGTCCCTGGCGGCGTAGTGTGTTACTGATGGTAGGCTTTGTTACTTTGGTCCCAGCTCTCTGCAGGTCATTCACTAGGTCCCCCCGTATGGTTCTGGGATTTTTGCTCACCGTTCTTGTGATCATTTTGACCCCACGGGGTGAGATCTTGCGTGGAGCCCCAGATCGAGGGAGATTATCAGTGGTCTTGTATGTCTTCAATTTCCTAATAATTGCTCCCACAGTTGATTTCTTCAAACCAAGCTGCTTACCTATTGCAGATTCAGTCTTCCCAGCCTGGTGCAGGTCTACAATTTTGTTTCTGGTGTCCTTTGACAGCTCTTTGGTCTTTGCCTTAGTGGAGTTTGGAGTGTGACTGAGGTTGTGGACAGGTGTCTTTTATACTGATAGCTGTATTAATGGCACCTGTTTAAACTTGTTAACAAGTGGAGGACAGAGGAGCCTCTTAAAGAAGAAGTTACAGGTCTGTGAGAGACAGAAATCTTGCTTGCTTGTAGGTGACCAAATACTTATTTTCCACCATTATTTGCAAATAAATTAATTAAAAATCCTACAATGTGATTTTCTGGATTTTTTTTCTAATTTTGTCTGTCATAGTTGAAGTGTACCTATGATGAAAATTACAGGCCTCTCTCATATTTTTAAGTGGGAGGACTTGCACAATTGGTGGCTGACTAAATACTTTTTTGCCCCACTGTGTATATATATATATTTTTTACAATGTTTGTTAATATGGTGAAGCGGTTTGACATGTATAGCTAAAGTTGAACCGGCATTAAGAAAGAAAGTGAAATCTTAAATGTTTATGCTGCCATCGCTTTGGTTGCTATTAGTATCGTCGTGCTGACAGGAGGGAAAAAAGCTGTCTTGTAAACGTCCACACCAAGCTTTTCATCAGGTCAACAGATCCAAAGCTTAATTAATTGCGGTCATTATTGTCAATATTGTAAATATTTTAAGTTGGACAGACTATTTATTCATTGAGCGTTTTTGTGAAGCACATTGAGTGACAATCATGTTTTTTTGGGGGACTTTTTTTTGCATAATGTTGACCAGATGTATTGTAAGCCTTGTATTTATCTTGTATGGAAGAAAAAAAACTACTCAAACTTACAAATACATACATATCTATTGATATGTGTTTTTTGTGTGTTGTGCAGATTTTATTCTCATCCATTTTTAGCTAGCAGTGGCTAAAGTTTGAAGTGGCTGTTTAAAGAAATCTGAGCCATGGATTACAGTTTCTCCTGGCTCATAGACTACTTTCAGAAATATGATCCATGGATTACAGTTTCTCCTGGCTCATAGACTACTTTCAGAAATCTGAGCCATGGATTACAGTTTCTCCTGGCTCATAGACTACTTTCAGAAACCTGAGCCATGAATTACAGTTTCTCCTGGCTCATAGACTACTTTCAGAAATATGATCCATGGATTACAGTTTCTCCTGGCTCATAGACTACTTTCAGAAATCTGAGCCATGGATTACAGTTTCTCCTGGCTCATAGACTACTTTCAGAAATATGAGCCATGGATTACAGTTTCTCCTGGCTCATAGACTACTTTCAGAAATATGATCCATGGATTACAGTTTCTCCTGGCTCATAGACTACTTTCAGAAATCTGATCTATATCCTTTGATCCATATCTGAAGACCATATCCTTTGTACATTGGCAGAAATATATTGAGGCAAGAAACTACGAGACCCAGCATGCAACAGCATGTGATCTCACCAAATATTTCCTCATTTAACCCCACTCTGCCTCATTGGGATAATTATGGGAGATTGTCAGTAGTCAGTCCTCTCCTCGCTGGTGGCGCTCTACAATTTCAATGTGACGTTATATTCTGTAACAGTGAATGGAATCATTGCTATAATATGAAGTTAAATGTACTGCAAGTATATAAGGCACCACAAGATGGCAGCAGAGACCAGAACCTTTATAAACCCATTGTCAATGAACCCATGCAAGGTGAGATTTATGCGCCCATGTCGTCTCGTCTGCTGCTGACCTTCTGGTTGGAACTGCTTTGTTTCGAATTGCAAATTCATGTCAATAATAAATATGATACCTATATATTTCTAAAAAGGCCAATATGATGTGTACCCACAGAAGGATCTACACACGTTCTCAGTTAAACCTCAAGATTTAGTTGTGACACTCATAACACATCATGCGCGAGTTACCTTTCTTGACATTTCTACATGACAGAAATTGATGTCAGAGTGCCATCATAACGGAATTGATAGATTCTCCAGTCGTTGTAATCTTTGAGAGCCAATGAATTTCGTGCTTCTAAAAACGGTGAATAAACCGTATCCAACCGCAGCTCAAGAAGAGGACAGAGACCCTCCTTTCTGCGTAAGCGCAACCAACCAACAGTGGGCATTCATGAATATTTCTTTGGGAGTGAGGTATAGTATACAAATGCGTGACTACTTTTCGCTAAATAGTTTTTTATTTAAACGAGCTAATTGCAGGTGCAATTCTGGTCCTTGTTGTTTTTAACATAGCATTTGAGATCTGTTCCAGTTTTTGATCATTTTGATGTAGTGTCGCTGCTAAAAGATGCCGCAGCCGAAATCCCGAAAAATCGCCGTCCTGGGCTACAGATCCGTCGGTAAGTGGGCGCAATTCAGTCGTTTTCAGTGGTGGCGAGGTCTATTGTGCGGTTTCTATGTAGGCGAGTTCAATGACGATAGCTTCACATACAACTAACCAGATGTCAACGGCATGCTCATATCGAGCGGCTACTACAACAATGTCCGCTGCCTGGTCAATTGTTGCTGTTGAATCAGCCAGTCAGCTGAATGTCACTCAACTGGAAACCCACGACTCTAGAGATTTAGTTTAGAACTGTAGCATAGGCCTTCCTCTACTAGCCAGCGTTAGTAGGCCTCCCACTGAAATCACAGTTTAAATGGCAGTCTATAGTTAATTGCGTTATGCACATTACTTTATATCATGTTTTATATTTTTTGTTACGTAAATGTTGTTACGCAAGACACTAAGTAGCAAGACGGAGTTGACGCCACAGCAGGTGTGGACAGCAGGAGCGGTCCTGATGCTGGGACTTAGTACCCCAGCTAACACAATTGGTTTCTTAAAATTGTGGAAACGAACGTTTTTTTGTTTCCCATTGATTCTGTGAACGAAGCAATTAGTTTTTAGGTTGCAGGGAGGTTCTGATAACGTTTTACTATGGTTCCGTGAAAGTTTTCCTGGGTGCTTTTATTAACGTTCTGAGAATGGAAATCATAGTTTATTTGATGTTTTTTTTTAATAACTTTTAAATGTTCACTGGATGTCTCAATAAGACTTTTACTAACACCGCTAGTTTAGTATGTTGAACTCCAAGCACAGGTGGGACAAATGGAAATGAATTTGCTTAAGCATTCAAACATGTATTTTTTTTTAAATTGTAGCACAGTGTCAGAGAGATTCAAACCTATGATCTTCAGTTCTCTATCCATGTAATTAGTCCACTAATTAGTCCACTAAATATCACCAGGATGGAGATACCAACCCATGTGTTTTTTTAAAATTGTTTTTTTACTCATAGACTCATAGAAAGCTGTTCCGTTTAGTCTATTCAAACACCATATATCAAAGGAAACAAGTACTCATTAAGATCAGGTGTGGCCAATTAATGGCCACAGCCAACACACTTTACAAGATAGAGAGTTTGGACACTGAAAACACAACTTTTTTCAATAACATTCGTAGAACGTTCTTTGAACATTACTAATGGTTTCTTGTGTTTTTTATGGAAAGGTTTCTAAATGTTCTGAGAACATGACTTAAAATATAACCGTGAGGGAACCTTGTGGAAACGTTATGCTGTATTGTATTGAGTTATTGAAATTCCCATAGGAGAGTGTTTCTTAACATTCTCTGAACTGTTTGAGAACATTCCTAGAACAATGTAATGTAATCATGTTTGAACTTTTAAGAAACGTTCTGTTAGTATCACTTTGCAGAAATCACTCTGCCATTTCCTGATTGCTAAAACTATAATAGTTCGCCTAATTTCAGTTTGTGACAAAATAAGCTAATCAGAATCATTGAACCATCTAAATCGCTGTCAAATATTTTTTCTATAGCCAAAAATATTGTTTGACCTGTTTGAATCTGGTGTACAAAACCAAAAATAAAAGATGCAACAACCTAAACTTAAGAACGGGAAGCATAGAAATAGCGCACATAAATGATCTACCACTTTTTAGACTTGTTTTCAAGTAGGATGATTGATCTATAACTCACATTTCTATGTGAATTTGGTTAGGTCACCCCCCAAAAAATGTGCTGAGAATGTTCCAAAGCTAAGCAACTATTCTGCACCATTCCCAGAACATTGTGGGAAGGTTGTGTGCAAAAATAACCATAGGACAACCACACTCTTATGAAACATATGGTTCTCAGAACGTTATGTGCTAGCTGGGATGTCACGACTCAGGAGAGTAGAAGTATTAATGTGAATGTGGTAGCTTTTTATGAAGGAATTTGGCTGTTACCTCAAATGACATTCCATATGCTAGTGAACAGTGGATAGGTTACCTGTCCAAAACTTTCATAATTAACTAACTTTTGAATTGACCGAACTCAGCAACATAATCTGATTACTGATTACTTTTAGTTGCTTCTGAATGACTTTCCCCTTTGGGTGCATTAGAAGAAGACAGCAAGGATCCATCAAACACATTTTGTGTGTCATCATAGTGGTCTGACTTGTGTTCACTCATTCAGATGGAACAAACTTAGATTTGCGCCTTTTTTCAATGTTGAATTTCATTGAGTAAACAGAAAAGTGTCAATGTATTTTTTCTGAATTGAAAAGAAGTCCAAGAAGTAATCATCTAGTTTTTCAAAAGTAGCCTATCTGTAATCTGATTTGATATTTTTTGTTGCTGGTAAAGTAACAGTTTGTTTTTGGTAATCAGATTACATGTAATCAGTTACTCCCCAACCATCCTAGTGAATTGAAGTGAAAACCAGTAATTGCATGCTGGCATAATTCATTGACTTACATTTTGGCCTCCCGAGTGGCGCAGCAGTCTAAGGCACTGCATTGCAGCGCTAAAGGCGTCACTACAGACCCAGGTTCGATCCCAGGCTCTATCACAACCGGCTGTGCGGGCTTTTGATAAGATTTAAGTTTGGCTTGGATGCACATTTTATGTGGTTGAAATACTGTCAGCTTTTATGACGCTGATAAAGATAACACCTTTACAGACGGTCTCTAACCGCGCATTCATTTTCTCAAGATGCTGAAATAAATAAATCAGATTTCTCTACTCCTGTTCCCGAGTCAAAATGTACATTTGGTGTATCATTTTACTGCATGAAATGCTTAATTCTGCAGGAGTCAATATTATACACTGCTCAAAAAATAAAGGGAACACTAAAATAACATATCCTAGATCTGAATGAATGAAATGTTCTTATTAAATACTTTTGTCTTTACATAGTTGAATGTGCTGACAACAAAATCACACAAATGATAAATGGAAATCAAATTTATCAACCCATGAAGGTCTGGATCTGGAGTCACACTCAAAATTAAAGTGGAAAACCACACTACAAGCTGATCCAACTTTGATGTAATGTCCTTAAAACAAGTCAAAATGAGGCTCAGTAGTGTGTGTGTGGCCTCCATGTGCCTGTATGACTTCCCTACAATGCCTGGGCATGCTCCTGATGAGGTGGCGGATGGTCTCCTGAGGGATCTCCTCCCAGACCTGGATTAAAGCATCCGCCAACTCCTGGACAGTTTGTGGTGCAACGTGGCGTTGGTGGATGGAGCGAGACATGATGTCCCAGATGTGCTCAATTGGATTCAGGTCTGGGGAACGGGTGGGCCAGTCCATAGCATCAATGCCTTCCTCTTGCAGGAACTGCTGACACAATCCAGCCACATGAGGTCTTGCATTAGGAACCCAGGGCCAACCGCACCAGCATATGGTCTGACAAGGGGTCTGAGGATCTCATCTCGGTACCTAATGGCAATCAGGCTACCTCTGGCGAGCACATGGAGGGCTGTGCGGCCCCCCAAAGAAATGCCACCCCACACCATGACTGACCCACCGCCAAACCGGTCATGCTGGAGGATATTGCAGGCAGCAGAACGTTCTCCACGGCGTCTCCAGACTCTGTCACATGAGCTCAGTGTGAACCTGCTTTCATCTGTGAAGAGCACAGGGTGCCAGAGGCGAATTTGCCAATCTTGGTGTTCTCTGGCAAATGCCAAACTTCCTGCACGGTGTTGGGCTGTAAGCACAACCCCCACCTGTGGATGTCGGGCCCTCATACCACCCTCATGGAGTCTGTTTCTGACCGTTTGGGCAGACACATGCACATTTGTGGCCTGCTGGAGGTCATTTTGCATGGCTCTGGCAGTGCTCCTCCTGCTCCTCATTGCACAAAGGTGGAGGTAGCGGTCCTGCTGCTGGGTTGTTGCCCTCCTACGGCCTCCTCCACATCTCCTGTTGTACTGGCCTGTCTCCTGGTAGTGCCTCCATGCTCTGGACACTACGCTGACAGACACAGCAAACCTTCTTGCCACAGCTCGCATTGATGTTCCATCCTGGATGAGCTGCACTACCTGAGCCACTTGTGTGGGTTGTAGACTCCGTCTCATGCTACCACTAGAGTGAAAGCACCGCCAGCATTCAAAAGTGACCAAAATATCAGCCAGGAAGCATAGGAACTGAGAAGTGGTCTGTGGTTATCACCTGCAGAACCACTCCTTTATTGGGGGTGTCTTGCTAATTGCCTATAATTTCCACCTGTTGTCTATTCCATTTGCACAACAGCATGTGAAATTGATTGTCAATCAGTGTTGCTTCCTAAGTGGACAGTTTGATTTCACAGAAGTGTGATTGACTTGGAGTTACATTGTGTTTAAGTGTTCCCTTTTATTTTTTTGAGCAGTGTATTACACTGAGGTTTTCGACCTACAGTCAGTGTCCAGATTTCAGCTTGGCTACTATTACATTTAACTCATCTGAACAATACAGTTCCCTTGATGTGCCATTTTGAAGTCCTTCTCTTTATTTTCAACTCTCCGTTTCGCAGCTTATCTCTTATTGAATTAAACTCCGAAATTGTCATTTTTGCCTCAGTGGATCAAAGTGAACTTTTCCTGCCCAAGTTCCCAAAAGCATTTGGCAGTTGGCTTGTATTTGTCGCGCTAGAGTAAGGCCTTAATGCTTAGGCTACGCGCTAACTGCAGATGAAAAATAATGAATGAAAAACCTCAATGTATGTAGCCTATAGATACAGTGGGGCAAAAAAAGTATTTAGTCAGCCACCAATTGTGCAAGTTCTCCCACTTAAAAATATGAGAGAGGCCTGTAATTTTCATCATAGGTACACTTCAACTATGACAGACAAAATGAGAAGAAAAAAATCCAGAAATTCACTTTGTAGGATTTTTAATGAATTTATTTGCAAAAGTTTTTTTCTTCTCATTTTGTCTGTCATAGTTGAAGTGTATATATGATGAAATTTACAGGCCTCTCATCTTTTTAAGTGGGAGAACTTGCACAATTGGTGTCTGACTAAATACTTTTTGCCCCACTGTATGAATTATACATTTTATGCATTTTTTAAATTCATTGTTTTCTCTTTATTCCACCTGCGGATATAACCACAGGGACTGCGGGATATGAGTCAACCCGCGGATATAACCACAGGGACTGCGGGATATGAGTCAACCCGCGGATATAACCACAGGGACTGCGGGATATGAGTCAACCCGCGGATATAACCACAGGGACTGCGGGATATGAGTCAACCCGCGGATATAACCACAGGGACTGCGGGATATGAGTCAACCCGCGGATATAACCACAGGGACTGCGGGATATGAGTCAACCCGCGGATATAACCACAGGGACTGCGGGATATGAGTCAACCCGCGGATATAACCACAGGGACTGCGGGATATGAGTCAACCCGCGGATATAACCACAGGGACTGCGGGATATGAGTCATATAACCACAGGGACTGCGGATATTGCGGGATATGAGTCAACCCGCGGATATAACCACAGGGACTGCGGGATATGAGTCAACCCGCGGATATAACCACAGGGACTGCGGGATATGAGTCAACCCGCGGATATAACCACAGGGACTGCGGGATATGAGTCAACCCGCGGATATAACCACAGGGACTGCGGGATATGAGTCAACCCGCGGATATAACCACAGGGACTGCGGGATATGAGTCAACCCGCGGATATAACCACAGGGACTGCGGGATATGAGTCCATATAACCACAGGGACTGCGGGATATGAGTCAACCCGCGGATATAACCACAGGGACTGCGGGATATGAGTCAACCCGCGGATATAACCACAGGGACTGCGGGATATGAGTCAACCCGCGGATATAACCACAGGGACTGCGGGATATGAGTCAACCCGGGATATAACCACAGGGACTGCGGGATATGAGTCAACCCGCGGATATAACCACAGGGACTGCGGGATATGAGTCAACCCGCGGATATAACCACAGGGACTGCGGGATATGAGTCAACCCGCGGATATAACCACAGGGACTGCGGGATATGAGTCAACCCGCGGATATAACCACAGGGACTGCGGGATATGAGTCAACCCCACAGGGACTGGATATAACCATATAACCAGGGACTGCGGGATATGAGTCAACCCGCGGATATAACCACAGGGACTGCGGGATATGAGTCAACCCGCGGATATAACCACAGGGACTGCGGGATATGAGTCAACCCGCGGATATAACCACAGGGACTGCGGGATATGAGTCAACCCGCGGATATAACCACAGGGACTGCGGGATATGAGTCAACCCGCGGATATAACCACAGGGACTGCGGGATATGAGTCAACCTGCGCATCACTATTAGACGCGTCACCTTGGTATTACCATTAATGTCAGAGGTTGAGCCCCTTGACATGATAGCCTCAAAACTATTTTCAGAACTTGGTCCACAAGCTGCAGTGGATATTTTCCATGCCAGAGATGTTGGTATTACTGTCCGGTTTTGAATGTGGCCCATATGTCACAGCTTCCAGTCCTTATACCAACCTCACGGCTTTGGTTCACAAAGAACTTGGAATAATGTTGGACCTCAAAGCATAGTTAAGCAAACTTTTTAATAATATCTTTCCACCATTGCCGTACAAATGTACACCACAAGTGTAGTAAAATCCCTGTTGCAAAATCATAGCAGTATACTATAGACCTTTCCATTCAGTTTGGTTCATTCCCAAACAAGTCCAAGAAAATCAAGACCATAGACTACAGTATAAGGATTAAATGTTCGGCCTGTCATTTCCAGTGTTCACATATACATTCTAAAGACAATTGGTAATGTCCCCATTTTTCAGTCTTCATGTCCTCATAAAACCTTTTTTGCCATATTATTGTACTCCAGCTATTCATCCTGTTTTATTTTTTAAAAAATCAGCTTTCCTACTATAATATGCTGCATATGTTGTACTGTATACTAAAGACTCAAAAGGACACCCACAGTGCGTTACAGCGACTCATACATAGCCAATCTGTTAATTGGCATGTCTCCAGTCTTTGTGATAGTCATGCTGAATCTTTAAATATGTCATAGGCGTTGGCTCGTGTCTCATTAAAGCCACTGAAGAGGAAGGAGAAAATTGGTTTGTACAGTGCCATGGAATACACTACTTCTTCCTGTTTCTCCACACATTGTGTCAGGTCACTGCATAATCTGCAACTCCTGCATCTGGGCATTATTTTGAGGTCGCATACAATTACAGAGAGAGAACTGTATGTTCAGATGTTTTTGTCGCAGGGTCTATTTATAGTTCAGAGGATGCCTGTGTTCTCGTCACACTTAAACTGCTAGCAAGTTTGATAACCTGGTTAGAATGATGTACATTCCCCATGCATTTCTAATGTGTCATCAGCAAACCAAACTGAAAACTGGTGTGAAACCGGGTTAACATTATGTAGGCCAGGGTTCCCCAACTGGTGGGGCCTGCGGGTGGTTTTATTTGCCCCCCCCACAGGTTTTGAGCAGTGTTTTAAAATATATATTTATTAAAAGTTGTATTATTTTGGAAAGTGATTTTAATTTTGGAAATCAAAGTATTCCAACGCATAATAGAGATGTGGTCGTATACAAATAATAATTATAACTGATTGGATTTATATCAAACTTTTCTACTAACTTTACATTGTAGGGAGAAACTCCCCTCATCCACCATCAATGTGTAGCACCCACCTCCGTGATGCACGGTGACAACTGTTGTGCCGGAGCGCTCATCACACATCATCTGTCAGGTGGAGAGACCAGAGTGACACGACAGAGTCAGGACACCCGTTTTAGCGTCCCATCTGAAAGACTGCACCATAAAAACATTGGCCCCCGGCTGAATCTAGTTGTTGATACCTGATGTAGGCTATTTCCAATGGTGTTCGTCAAACCAGGCTGAGAACTTACGTCGTTTTTTTGGGGTATCTGTACTTGACTTTGCTATTTTATATTTTTGACAATTTTTATCACTACATTCCTAAAGGAAATAATGTACCTTTTACTTCATACATTTTCCCTGACACCCAAAAGTACTCGTTAGATTTTGAATGTTTAGCAGGACAGGAAAATTACCAATTCACACACTTATCCAAGGAATATCCCTGGTCATCACTACTGCCTCTGATCTGGTGGACTCACTAAACACAATGCTTTGTAAATTATGTCTGAGCTTTGGAGTGTGCTCCTGGCTATCCGTAAAAAAAGGTAATGGTGCCATCTGTTTCGCTTAAAGCAACAATATGTAACTTTTTGGGCGAGCTGACCAAATTCACAAAGAAATGTGAGTTTATAGATCTTTCAAACCCTTTGAAAGCAAGTCTAAGAAGCAGTAGATCTGTTCTATGTGCGCTATTTCTATGCTTCCCGTTCTGCAGTTTCGTTTTTACATATTTTACTATGGCTTTTGTACACCGGCTTCAAACAGCTGAATAAACATTATTTTTGACTGCTTGTTTGGTCTCTCAAACTGAAATGTAGAATTTTAGCAACCAGGAAATGGCGGAGCAATTTCTGCATAGTGCATTTTTTATATAAGGAACTTGAAATGATACTTATGTACAGTTAAATTCGGAAGTTTACATACACTTAGGTTGGCGTCAATAAATTTCTTGTTAAACAAACTATAGTTTTAGCAAGTCGGTTAGACATCTACTTTGTGCATGACACAAGTAATTTTACCAACAATTGTCTACAGATTTATTTCACTTATAATTCACTGAATCACAAGTTGACTGTGCCTTTAAACAGCTTGGAAAATTCCAGAAAATAATGTCATGGCTTTAGAAGCTTCTGATAGGCTAATTGACGTAATTTTAGTCAATTGGAGGTGTACATGTGGATGTATTTCAAGGCCTACCTTCAAACTCAGTTCCTCTTTGCTTGACATCATGGGAAAATCAAAAGAAATCAGCCAAGACCTCAGAAAAAAATGGTAGACCTCCACAAGTCTGGTTCATCCTTGGGAGCAATTTCCAAACGCCTGAAGGTACCACATTCATCTGTACAAACAATAGTACGTAAGTATAAACACCATGGGACACACAGCTGTCATACCATTCAGGAAGCAGATGCGTTCTGTCTCCTAGAGATTAACGTACTTTGGTGTGAAAAGTGCAAATCAATCCCAGAACAACAGCAAAGGACCTTGTGAAGATGCTGGAGGAAACCGGTACAAAAGTATTTATATCCACAGTAAAATGAGTCCTATATTGACATAACCTGAAAGGCCGCTCAGCAAGGAAGAAACCACTGCTCCAAAACCTGCATAGAAAAACCAGATTACAGTTTGCAACTGCACGTGGGGACAAAGGTTGTCCTCTGGTCTGATGAAACCAAAATAGAACTGTTTGGCCATCATGTTTGGAGGAAAAAGGGGGAGGCTTGCAAGTCGAAGAACACCATCCCAACCGTGAAGCATGGGGGTGTCAGCATCATGTTGTGAGGGTGCTTTGCTGCAGGAGAGATTGGTGCACTTCACAAAATAGATGGCAGGAAAATGTGGATATATTGAAGCAACATCTCAATATATCAGTCAGGAAGTTAAAGCTTGGTCGCAAATGGGTCTTCCAAATGGAGAATTACCCCAAGCATACTTCCGAAGCTGTATTAAAATGGCTTAAGGACAACAAAGTCAAGGTATTGGAGTGGCCATCACAAAGCCCTGACATCAATCCAATAAAAAAATTGTGGGCAGAACTGAAAAAGCGTGTGTGAGCAAGGAGGCCTACAAACCTGACTCAGTTACACCAGCTCTGTCAGGAGAAATGGGCCAAAATTCACCCAACTCATTGTGGGAAGCTTGTGGAAGTCTACCTGAAACATTTGACCCAAGTTAAACAATTTAAAGGCAATGCTACCAAATACTAATTGTGTATAAACTTCTGACCCACTAGGAATGTGATGAAAGAAATAAAAGCTGAAATAAATATTTCTCTCTGCAATTATTCTGACATTTCGCATTCTTAAAATTAAGTGGTCATCCTAACTGACCTAAAATGGGGAGTTTTTACTAGGATTAAATGTCAGGAATTGTGAAAAACTGAGTTTAAATGTATTTGGCTAAGGTGTATGTAAACTTCTGACTTCAACTGTGTATATTTAAAACACGAATACTTTCAGACTTTTACTCAAATAGTATTTTACTGGGTGACTTTCACTTTTACGCGAGTCATTTTCTATTAAGGTAACTTTACTTTTACTCAATGATGACATTGTGTATTTTTCCCACAACTGATTCTGTGCTTTTCCAATGTGTTTTCCTTAAACCTAAACTGAAACCGTGTTCGAATGGTGCACATTTCCTACACATTGTGACTATCCTTCGCTGAAAGAGCCCAACATACTACAAGTGGAATCCACAAAGAATCTGAAAGCATTTCAAACTATGTAGCCTATTTTCTATTAATCTCAATCATCTGCATGTGTGTGTCCCTGGATTTTCACCTCCCGGGGAGACAAGATAGTTAATTTTGGACTGGGAGGTGATCATTCAGCATTGATGCGAGACTAGTGGAGCGTTGAAAATGGGAGCGAGCTTCTCATTCATTCTGACGCTCCACTCCTCCGGGCTTTTCCCACAGAGCGAGAGAGTTCATGTCTCTCCAACCATGCATAGCAGTACTCCACTCTCTTTTGTTATAGCAACAGGCTGCGACATATATATTATATATAAGGGCTGTATAGGAGCATTTAGATGGAGGCCTCTGCATTCACACAAGGAAGTCAGAGTATTTGGCCTTTCCTTATAATGCTGATGAATTACAACATATGTTAATCAAAGGACATCGATCAGCGAAGATTCTCCATTTTCTCCTTTGCAGGTAAATCCTCCTTGACAATACAGTTTGTGGAAGGCCAGTTTGTCGACTCATATGACCCAACCATTGAAAACAGTAAGTGTGTGATGTCATCACCGGTCCCCCTCCAGGTTTCTGAGTTCTGGACACAGGTGCATGTCTCTAGGCTCCTCATTCATTGTGAAGTTCACACAACTCTGACTCAGCAGACACTTTATTTATTTGCACCAGAGAAAACAATACAGATTTTTTTTAAAGGGGTGTGCAGGTGTGGTTGGAAGCCCAAGGGTTTATATGAAAACCACACCACAAAACAACAATATATAAGTACACACACTATTAGAAAGGGCACCCATGTACACACTTGTTTGCTCACACACACACGTGCACTCTCTTTCTCTCTTCAATAGGAGCATTTTTATTAGTGGGTTGTGTGGGAAGACTCTGTTTCATCGCCACTACAAACTATTTGCGTGGAGAGCCAGGGGAGCATTTCTGATGTTTGTGAATGAACAGTCGTTTTGACAGAAGGTAGTGGTCTACCTCACTCATCGTCTCTCAAAGGTAGACAAACCAATAACACACACACACGCTTCAGTCAGACATACATGCGCGCAATACACATTGTTGGTATGGCATTGCTCCCTTTGTTAGCACGGAGCACACAGCTTAATGCATGTTACAGTAGCTTAACACTCCTAGGGTAGACTGTGTTCCTGCCTACTGTATCTACGGTGTCTTAAGGCTTGGGGAGCTTCCATCCATGCAGCCTCCGTTGAAAGGAACATCTAGTTATTTTTAGCCAGCCAGGGCTTATTTTTTTTGTGAATGAAATGCTTGATTGCCTCAGCTGCGTCTCTAAGCCCAGGAACGTAGAATGCTTCCCATTTATAAATTATTCTGGCTTTCATTCTACTATACTACAGTTGCGATGTGGATTTGGCTGTCTTTCCTGCTATTTCGGTGTGTGTATGTGTGTGTCGCGCTTAAATAAGCCACTGAAGAAAACCCCCTTCGCTCACCTGTGATCCCAGCCCACCGGTCACCACAGAACCACCTCCTGTGATGAGGCACAAAGATGGATATGGGTTTTCACTACAGGTCGACCGATTTAGATTTTTCAACACCGATACCGATTATTGCAGGACCAAAAACCCCAGTACCGATTAATCGGCTTTAAAAAATAAAATTTAAAAAATATATATATTTGTTTGAACATGTTCAATTTGGTTTAAATAATGCAAAAACGTGTTGGAGAAGAAAGTAAAAATACAATATGTGCCATGTAAAAAAAGCTAACGTTTAAGTTCCTTGCTCAGAACATGAGAACATATGAAAGCTAGTGGTTCCTTTTAACATGAGTCTTCAATATTCCCAGGTAAGACGTTTTAGGTTGTAGTTATTATAGGAATTATAGGACTATTTCTCTCTATATGGTTTGTATTTCCTATACCTTTTGACTATTGGATGTTCTTATAGGCACTCTATTATTGCCAGTGTAACAGTATAGCTTCCGTCCCTCTCCTCGCCCCTACCTGGGCTCGAACCAGGAACACATGGACAACAGCTACCCACGAAGCATCGTTACCCATCGCTCCACAAAAGCCACGGCCCTTACAGAGCAAGGGGAAAAACTACTTCAAGGTCTCAGAGCGAGTGACGTCACCGATTGAAACGCTATTAGCGTGCACCCCGCTAAGCTAGCCCTTTCACATCGGTTACACCAGCCTAATATCGGGAGTTGATAGGCTTGAAGTCATAAACAGCTCAATGCTTGAAGCACAGCGAAGAGCTGCTGGCAAACGCACAAAAGTGCAGTTTGAATGAATGCTTACGAGCCTGCTGCTGCCTACCACTGCTCAGTCAGACTGCTCTATCAAATCATATACTTAATTATAACATAACACACAGAAATTTGGGCCTTTGGTCATTAATATGGTCAAATCTGGAAACGATCATCTCGAAAACGAGACGTTTTTTCTTTCAGTGAAATACGGAACAGTTCTGTATTTTATCTAACGGGTGGCATCCATCAGTCTAAATATTGCTGTTACATTGCACAACCTTCAATGTTATGTCATAATTACCTAAAATTCTTGCAAATTAGTTCGCAACGAGCCAGGCGACCCAAACTGTTGTATATACCCTGACTCTGCGTGTAATGAACGCAAGAGAAGTGACACAATTTCCCTAGTTTAATATTGCCTGCTAACCTGAATTTCTTTTAACAAAATATACTTCTGTGTATTGATTTTAAGAAAGGCATTTATGTTTAAGGTTAGGTACATTCATGCAAGGATTGTGCTTTTTTCGCAAATGCGCTTTTGTTAAATCATCCCCCGATTGGCGAAGTTGGCTGTCTTTGTTAGGAAGAAATAGTCTTCACACAGTTCGCAACGAGCCAGGCGGCTCAAACTGCTGCAAATACCCTGACTCTGTTGCACAGAACGCAAGATAAGTGACACAATTTCCCTAGTTAAAAGAAAGTAATGTTAGAAGGCAATATTAACTAAATATGCAGGTTTAAAAATATATACTTGTGTGTTGATGTTTATGGTTAGGTACGCATTGGTGCAACGACAGTGCTTTTTTTCACGAATGCGCTTGTTAAATCATCACCCGTTTGGCGAAGTAGGCTGTAATTCAATGATAAATTAACGGGCACCTCATCGATTATATGCAACGCAGGACACGCTAGATAAACTAGTAATATCGTCAACCATGTGTAGTTAACTAGTGATTAATTGTTTTTTATGAGATACGTTTAATGATAACTAGCACCTTACCTTGGCTCCTTGCTGCACTCACATAACAGGTAGTCAGCCTGCCACGCAGTCTTCTCGTGGAGTGCCATGATCGGTGTCCAAAAATGGTGATTACCGATTGCTATGAAAACTTGAAATCAGCCCTAATTAATCGTCAATTACGATTAGTCGGTCGACCTCCTAGTTTTCACCTCCACCACCACCTGTTATGAGGCACAAGGGTGGATATGGGTTTTCACCTTCTGTGATGAAGCACAAGGGTGGATATGGGTTTTCACCTTCTGTGATGAAGCACAAGGGTGGATATGGGTTTTCACCTCCACTCACCTTGAAGAAGAAAGCGGTGTACATGTGGTCTTGCCCATGAGCTCGGAGGGCCTCTGTCTGTTGGGCAGTCGGCAGGCAGGAAGTTCAGTTCCAGTCATCCAGAGTCACAGCTCAATCAGAATGTGTCTCAGTCCTGCCTGTTCTAGTTGATTTAAACACGTCACTTCCACTGTGTTATGATCTCAGCACTACATCAACATGTTGCCCTACTTCTCTCTCTGCTTCACCATGATTTGTCATGGGCTCATCAAAGCGATGTGGAGAAATGGCCTTCTTATTTGTAATGAATGAGACGTTCTTTGTGTCTCTACTTGTCTTGCTAATTCTATGTTCTTTTAGAATACCTGTGACAGAACTGTAGGTGGGTAGAATCACTTAGGAACTCTAAGGCTGCATTTACACAGGCAGCCCAATACACAGCAAAATAGTTTATCTGATTGGTCAAAAGATCAGAATGACTGCCAGTGTAAACACAACTTTAGTCTTCCCTTCTCTCTCTCTCTCTCTCCTCAGCGTTTACAAAGATGATCACAGTGAATGGTCAGGAGTACCACCTGCAGTTGGTGGACACAGCTGGACAGGTGTGTCCCTCTTACCAGTGGAGAGACTTCTCACACATCAGAATGTTGTGGTCAGACTGCCAGTGGGCCACTCTGAGAGCCAACATAAAATATTTTTAATACCAGGGGCAGTGTAGACTGGACCAGGGGCAGTGTAGACTGGACCAGGGGCAGTGTAGACTGGACCAGGGGCAGTGTAGACTGGACCAGGGGCAGTGTAGACTGGACCAGGGGCAGTGTAGACTGGACCAGGGGCAGTGTAGACTGGACCAGGGGCAGTGTAGACTGGACCAGGGGCAGTGTAGACTGGACCAGGGGCAGTGTAGACTGGACCAGGGGCAGTGTAGACTGGACCAGGTGTAGATTAGATCTCAATTGACATCCTTATTCAGCCTCATTCCACATACAGTAGCTACATTTCCTAATTTTTCCCATCGTAGGGTAGACATTCTCTCTCTGATGTTTGACGAATCCTTCCACAAAAGGCTTCTTTCTCTCTGGCAGGATGAATACTCCATTTTCCCTCAGACCTACTCCATAGACATCAACGGATACATTTTGGTGTATTCTGTCACGTCAAATAAAAGGTAGGTAAGCTCCGCCCTCCCCTTCATACTGCTGCTAAAGCTTCATTGCTTATCCCTGAGTGATCACGTCGCTTAAGGTTTCTTTGAATCTATCTGGTAGCTATCCTCTCTCTCTCTCTTAAAAAAGGCATGAATAAACCATTGCAGCTATTATTATTCAAAGTGAGCTCGAACACCTGCCAAATCAATGCGTTCTCAATGAAAATCTCATTATTTTGTGCCTCTGCTAGTTTGAAATTAAAGATCTAGTCACGTTTGAAAGGGAAGATGTGTAGTATGTTATTTTGGTGAATATTAAATTACAAATAGTGCCTCTGATCTTTCACATTTCTATCTGTATGCTATTATATGGAACAGGGCTTCTGTATGTTGCAGTATTAGAGGTAGCTGAAATATATGAATCAGAGATGGTCGTTTCTAGCGCATGTGGGGTGTGTGTTCTACCTTGCCTCCATGTCAGCTGGAGATAAAATCATTCCATCTATCTCTCTCCTCCCTTGCCTCTTCTCTCTTAACCTCATCTCTCCCCTCACTGGCTTCCTCTCCATCCTACGCTTTCCTCACTCCATCCGTCTCTCAATTCCACACTCTCTCTCTGTCATATATAAGGGCTGTATAGGAGCGTTTCGATGGAGTAAGGCCTCTGTAGTGAATACTCCAACACTAGTGGGAATATCTAATGATAGTAGTCCTATACCATAATATATCCTGTGTTGTGCATTTTGGTGGACATGTTTATCTGTCAGGGTGTGTAGGGTGTAAATATGATCAGTTGTGCCATGTTTTGGTATAAATCCAATTGGGCTTTTACTCAAGACATTGTGCTTATTAAGGAAGATTAGAACTCTTACATTTATAATACTACAGAAAACCTTCCCCAGGTTACTGTTCACACAAATACCTCTGTAATTGTAAGGGTCAAATTTGTCTCCGTTCTTAAAGATTGGGGTTATGAGTCCTTGATTCCCCATGTCAGGGAAATAACCTACACTCAGGATCAAATTAAACAGTTTTAATATAGCCAATTGAAAGGTTGCACTAGTGAATTTGAGCATCTCATTTAGGATGTCATCAGGTCTGCATGCTTTTTAAATTTGAGGGCCTGAAGTTTCTTATAGAGCTCCTGGTCAGTAACTGGGGAGTCCAATGGATTTTGATTTGTCCTTTAAAGCTTTTTCTAATACATTCAACTTCTCATGAATCTGGCGTTCTGCGTTTGTCAATTTGAACGGTGTTGTAGAGTGTTTTAAAATAGGTTGTCCATATGTCACCATTTTGTATCGCTAATTCCTCTTGTTTGGATTTTTTTAAACGTTTTTTTTTTTGTCTCACAGTAATGAAGGTGTAATTCACCATTATTTGGGTCTCTGTGCTTTTTTTTTCTGCTGTCTCTCTCTGTCTTTAAATTCAAGGGGCTGTATTGGCATGGGAAACATGTGTTAACATTGCCAAAGCAAGTGAGATAGATAATATACAAAAGTGAAATAAACAATAAAAATGAACAGTAAACGTTACACATACAGAAGTTTCAAAACAATAAAGACATTACAAATGTCATATATACACACACATTGTTTTAACAATGTGTATATATATATATATACAGTGTTTTAACAATGTACAAATGGTTAAAGTACACAAGGGAAAATAAATAAGCATAAATATGGGTTGTATTTACAATGGTGTTTGTTCTTCACTGGTTGCCCTTTTCTCGTGGCAACAGGTCACAAATCTTGCTGCTGTGATGGTACACTGTGGTATTTCACCCAGTAGATATGGGAGTTTATCAAAATTGGATTTATTTTTGAATTCTTTGTGGATCTGTGTAATCTGAGGGAAATATGTCTCTCTAATATGGTCATACGTTGGGCAGGAGGGTAGGAAGTGCAGCTCAGTTTCCACCTCATTTGTGGGCAGTGAGCACATCTTCCCTTGAGAGCCATGTCTGCCTACGGCGGCCTTTCTCAATAGCAAGGCTATGCTCACTGAGTCTGTACATAGTCAAAGCTTTCCTTAAGTTTGGGTCTGTCACATTGGTCAGGTATTCTGCCACTGTGTACTCTCTGTTTAGGGCCAAATAGCATTCTAGTTTTCTCTGTTTCTTTGTTAATTCTTTCCAATGTGTCAAGTAATTATCTTTTTGTTTTCTCATGATTTGGTTGGGTCAAATTGTGCTGCTGTCCTGGAGCTCTGTAGGGTGTGTTTGTGAACAGAGCCCCAGGACCAGCTTGCTTAGGGGACTCTTCTCCGGGTTCATCTCTCTGTAGGTGATGGCTTTGTTATGGAAGGTTTGGGAATCGCTTCCTTTTAAGTGGTTGTAGAATTTAACGTCTCTTTTCTGGATTTTGATAATTAGTGGGTATCGGCCTAATTCTGCTCTGCATGCATTATTTGGTGTTCTACGTTGTACACGGAGGATATTTTTGCAGAATTCTGCATGCAGAGTCTCAATTTGGTGTTTGTCCCATTTTGTGAAGTCTTGGTTGGTGAGCGGACCCCAGACCTCACAACCGTAAAGGGAAATGGGCTCTATGACTGATTCAAGTATTTTTAGCCAGATCCTAATTGGTATGTTGAAATGTATGTTCCTTTTGATGGCATAGAATGCCCTTCTTGCCTTGTCTCTCAGATCATTCACAGCTTTGTGGAAGTTAACTGTGGCGCTGATGTTTAGGCCAAGGTATGTATAGTTTTTTGTGTGCTCTAGGACAAAAGTATCTAGATGGAATTTGTATTTGTGGTCATGGCGATTCACAGATGAAAGCAGGTCCACACTGAGCACATGTGACAGACGTGACAGAGTCTGGAGACTCCGTGGAGAACGTTCTGCTGCCTGCAACATCCTCCAGCATGACCGGTTTGGCGGTGGGTCAGTCATGGTGTGGGGTGGCATTTCTTTGGGGGACCGCACAGCCCTCCATGTGCTCGCCAGAGGTAGCCTGACTGCCATTAGGTACCGAGATGAGATCATCAGCCCCCTTGTGAGACCATATACTGGTGCGGTTGGCCCTGGGTTCCTCCTAATGCAAGACAATGCTAGACCTCATGTGGCTGAAGTGTGTCAGCAGTTCCTGCAAGAGGAAGGCATTGATGCTATGGACTGGCCCGCCCGTTCCCCAGACCTGAATCCAATTGAGCACATCTGGGGGACATCATGTCTCGCTCCATCCACCAACGCCACGTTGCACCACAGACTGTCCAGGAGTTGGTGGATGCTTTAGTCCAGGTCTGGGAGGAGATCCCTCAGGAGACCATCCGCCACCTCATCAGGAGCATGCCCAGACGTTGTAGGGAGGTCATACAGGCACGTGGAGGCCACACACACTACTGAGCCTCATTTTGACTTGTTTTAAGGACATTACATCAAAGTTGGATCAGTCTGTAGTGTGGTTTTCCACTTTAATTTTGAGTGTGACTCCAAATCCAGACCTCCATGGGTAAATACATTTGATTCCCATTGATAATTTGTGTGATTTTTGTCAGCACATTCAACTATGTAAAGAAAAAAGTATTTAATAAGATTATTTCATTCATTCAGACCTAGGATGTGTTATTTTAGTGTTCCCTTTCTTTTTTGAGCAGTGTATATGTTTTTGTTCTTTATTCTTTGTTATAGAGCCAAAAAGATTGGAGAAAAGGTTTACCCATACATCTCCATTTTGGATAGATAATTATTTGTTGTTGTTTGCTTAGTGTTTTCCAATTTTCCCAGAAGTGGTTAGTCTATGGATTCTTCAATTACATTGAGCTGATTTCTGATCTGCTGTTCCTTCTTTTTCCTTCGTGTATTTCTGTATTGTTTTAGTGATTCACCATAGTGAAGGCGTAGACTCAGGTTTTCCGGGTCTATGTTTTTGGTTGGACAGGTTTCTCAATTTCTTTCTTAGGTTTTTGCATTCTTCATCAAACCATTTGTCATTGTTGTTCATTGTCTTCAGTTTTCTATTTGAGATTTTTAGATTTGATAGGGAAGCTGAGAGGTCAAATATACTGTTCAGATTTTCTACTGCCAAGTTTACACCTTCACTATTACAGTGGAATGTTTTACCCAGGAAATTGTCTAAAAGGGATTGAATTTGTTGTTGCCTAATTGTTTTTTGGTAGGTTTCCAAACTGCATTCCTTCCATCTATAGCATTTCACTCAGTTCCTTTGGCTTTGATTTGAGTATTGCTCTGTTCAAGTAGACTGTGATTTTGCTGTGGTCTGATAGGGGTGTCAGTGGGCTGACTGTGAACGCTCTGAGAGACTCTGGGTTGAGGTCAGTGATAAAGTAGTCTACAGTACTACTGCCAAGAGATGAGCTATAGGTAGGTGTACCTACCATAGGAGTCCCCTCGAAGCCTACCATTGACTATGTACATACCCAGCGTGCGACAGAGCTGCAGGAGTTGTGACCCGTTTTTGTTGGTTATGTTGTCATAGTTGTGTCTAGGGGGGCATATGTGGGAGGGAATGCTGTCACCTGCAGGCAGGTGTTTGTCCCCCTGTGTGCTGAGGGTGTCAGGTTCTTGTCCGGTTCTGGCATTTAGGTCGCCACAGACTAGTACATGTCCCTGGGCCTGGAAATGATTGATTTCCCCCTCTAGTCTCTCTCTCTGTCTCTCTCTCTCTCTGTCTCTCTGTCAGCTTCTCACCGTTAATACGAGAATGAACCAGTACAGAAGTTCTCCTGACTGCAGAGAGTTGACCAAAATTAAAGTCATATTTTATTTAACCAGGAAAAGCTCATTAAGACCCAGAGTCTCTTTTTCAAGGGCTTCCTGATAACTCTACTACTGCATTTTCTCTCCTGTAATTCCTCCATACATTTCTAAACAATAATTTCAACAGGATTCATACTGTAGCAAATGCTTTGTCCTGTGTAAGACTATTGTACTGGAGCCTAGGATGCTGTGTGTGTGTGCCACAGAGACTTATGTAAGATGCCATGGGAGCGGGCCTAGGGAGAGTTTCCCTGGAGAAATCTGTTCCTAACCCCATCCCGTCATGTCTTCCTACTGGCCAGTTAATGATGTCAAATTTAGTTAATATCCCCATTGATTTACATGCATTTCTACTGACCAGATTGGGACTCAACGTTCGTCATTTTATATTGAGTCTCAAACTCTGCGTCAGGTCTAGCTCACCCTCTGCCGGGTTTTAAAAAACAGATGCATCTGATTTTCAGAGGAAATGGAAAGAGAGCCTGTCACTCGACTTCTCCTTTTGGACGTTAACAAGGCGACTCCCCATCTTAACTCCTCCTCCACATTTACTGGATTGGTTCAACAGTGCAGAAGAGAACCTCCCCCTCTTTTTCTCCTCAGGGCCAGAAAAAAAGCTACGACACTAAGGCATTTATTATACGCCTGCTACGTTGGGTTGAGTTATATAGGCCTCTACAGTAGACTATGACACTGATGGAACAACATTCCTCACCTAGATGTTGGAAAGGCATCTAACAAGCAAACAAATAGCGCATTGTTAAGTACAGTAGTATTGAAATGGAACATTAAGTACAGTAGTATTGATGGTTCTTATTTGAGGGAGGTTTCTTCTCGTATCAAAGCTTATGTCGTATCGATTTCAAGCAATGGTTCAACCGCAACAGTCCTCTTTTTTTTTTTTTTTTGAACGCAGCCCTGATTTTGTCCCAGTCTGGTCGTTAGGCAATGTTTGTCAATGTAATCATGGTAGGTTATGCCTCCCATCAGCCCTCTCCAAATCCATACCAATGTAACACATTTAATGAGCAAATGATTATCTTTTGATGAGGCCCCTATTAAAAATCTATGTAGGTGATAAAAGGCCGTGGTTTAATTTATCCTTATTATTATTGTGAAGATGTGGATGGATCAGCACCCACTTAGCTCTCAGATGGTGTTGCTGCTTATTCGCACACAAACGCGCCCACACACACAGACTGGAGGTGCCGGGGACAGAGAATGAAGCCATTTGATATGCTGGACACCAACATGTTGCAGATTTAACATTGTCCGACCTAGAAAATGTCAAGCTTTACACCCATTTAAGAATGCATTTAAGTACAAGTAAGCATTTTTACACACATTTCTAGACCCAATTGTTAACTATTCAACTGTTAAACCATTGTAAGAGGATTTCTTTGAGAATAGATTTAGTAATGTTCTGTTGACTCTGTTCTTGTGTCTAGTAGGAGTTTTATTTAATGCTTTAAATGATTGCTTTTTATTTGGGCTGATCATAAAAGATTGAATGACCTTTTTTTGTTTTCTTTTGTAGTTTTGAAGTAATAAAAGTTATCCACGAAAAATTATTGGATATGGTGGGTAAAGCACAGTAAGTAGACTGATCCGCTATCTGACAATGTTTCTATATATATATATATAATATACACACACAGTGTTTCACTGACTCGTTTGACTGACAGGACTTTGTCTTCTGCAGAGTACCCATCATGTTGGTGGGGAACAAGAAAGATCTTCACATGGAACGGTATGACACAAACACACACACACACAGCTAGTCTTCCCAGAGGACAGTTGTTTTCATTTTCTTAAATTAGATTTAACAGGGATTTTCTTTTCTGTCTTGTTGTTATGTTTGACTTTGTGGAGACCTGTTCAGCTGACCGAGTGGAGAGAAAGTACATTGGTTCAGCAGAGGGTGCGGGGCTGGAATAAACCTTTACGACTTGATGTCCTGTCATTTTATGGGCCTACCTTATACGGCTCCACATCTTACATCTTTTGCAAAAATTGCAACAAGCTCTGTCTCACTGCAGAAGTAGATGTATAACCACATTCTCCAAACGTCAAATTTCTGTGTTTTTGTTTCTGCTGCTCTAGCATTCCATTTCTCCAAATGTCAAATTTTGAAGTTAAGGGTTAAGTTTAGTCACTCATTCTGAATGGTTAAGGTAAGGGTTAAAGTTTTGGATAGGGTACATTTTTTTAAAGAAAAACCAGTATCCATGACTGGGGTCGAACACTTACCCTTCAGATCCAGAGTCATGAGATTACACTTATCCACAACCCTCATACACAAGGTCCTGGCAAAACCCACGACTACTTGGTGGTAATAGCGCTCACTGTTGCCCCTAGTAGCCTATTTTGAAGGCATGGATAGATGTCAAATTTTGCAGTCAATCTTGAACGATCTCCCTGGAAATCCATCTCCCACTCAATGCCATTCCCTGGTTGTCCTGACTCCACTAAACTAGACTACTGGCCTGTTGGCACATTGACACTAGCTGGTAAACAGTAGGCCAGTATACTCTAAGCTGTCTTTGGCTCAGGCTCTGTTTTGGAGAAGGCAGGGTCAGGTCAGTCTGCTGCATGCCTGGGTCAATCAATCAGTCAGTCAGTTAGGCCTAATTCCTAACATGAGAATGTAGAAAGTATGGGAGGAAAGTGGAGTGGTGGTGGTTATTGGAAGACAGTGAAGTTGTATTTATAGGAAGACAGTGAAGTTGTAGTTATAGGAAGACAGTGAAGTTGTAGTTATAGGAAGACAGTGAAGTTGTAGTTATAGGAAGACAGTGAAGTTGTAGTTATAGGAAGACAGTGAAGTTGTAGTTATAGGAAGACAGTGAAGTTGTAGTTATAGGAAGACAGTGAAGTTGTAGTTATAGGAAGACAGTGAAGTTGTAGTTATAGGAAGACAGTGAAGTTGTAGTTATAGGAAGACAGTGAAGTTATAGGAAGACAGTCTAGGTGAAGTTATTGGAAGACAGTCTAGTTGTAGTTATTGGAAGACAGTCTAGTTGTAGTTATAGGAAGACAGTCTAGTTGTAGTTATAGGAAGACAGTGAAGTTGTAGTTATAGGAAGACAGTGAAGTTGTAGTTATAGGAAGACAGTGAAGTTGTAGTTATAGGAAGACAGTGAAGTTATAGGAAGACAGTCTAGGTGAAGTTATTGGAAGACAGTCTAGTTGTAGTTATTGGAAGACAGTCTAGTTGTAGTTATAGGAAGACAGTCTAGTAGTAGTAATAGGAAGACAGTCTAGTAGTAGTTGTAGTTATAGGAAGACAGTGTAGTTGTAGTTATTGGAAGACAGTGTAGTTGTAGTTATTGGAAGACAGTGTAGTTGTAGTTATTGGAAGACAGTGTAGTAGTTGTAGTTATTGGAAGACAGTGTAGTTGTAGTTATTGGAAGACAGTGTAGTAGTTATTGGAAGACAGTGTAGTAGTTATTGGAAGACAGTGTAGTAGTTATTGGAAGACAGTGTAGTAGTTGTAGTTATTGGAAGACAGTGTAGTAGTTATTGGAAGACAGTGTAGTAGTTATTGGAAGACAGTGTAGTAGTTGTAGTTATTGGAAGACAGTGTAGTAGTAGTTGTAGTTATTGGAAGACAGTGTAGTAGTAGTTGTAGTTATTGGAAGACAGTGTAGTAGTAGTTGTAGTTATTGGAAGACAGTGTAGTAGTAGTTGTAGTTATTGGAAGACAGTGTAGTAGTAGTTGTAGTTATTGGAAGACAGTGTAGTAGTAGTTGTAGTTATTGGAAGACAGTGTAGTAGTAGTTGTAGTTATTGGAAGACAGTGTAGTAGTAGTTGTAGTTATTGGAAGACAGTGTAGTAGTAGTTGTAGTTATTGGAAGACAGTCTAGTAGTAGTTGTAGTTATTGGAAGACAGTCTAGTAGTAGTTGTAGTTATTGGAAGACAGTCTAGTAGTAGTTGTAGTTATTGGAAGACAGTCTAGTAGTAGTTGTAGTTATTGGAAGACAGTCTAGTAGTAGTTGTAGTTATTGGAAGACAGTCTAGTAGTAGTTATTGGAAGACAGTCTAGTTGTAGTTATTGGAAGTCAGTCTAGTAGTAGTTGTAGTTATTGGAAGACAGTCTAGTAGTAGTTGTAGTTATTCGAAGACAGTCTAGTTGTAGGTATAGGAAGACAGTCTAGTAGTAGTTGTGGGTATAGGAAGACAGTCTAGTTGTAGGTATAGGAAGACAGTCTAGTAGTAGTTGTGGGTATAGGAAGACAGTCTAGTTGTAGGTATAGGAAGACAGTCTAGTAGTAGTTGTAGTTATTGGAAGACAGTCTAGTAGTAGTTGTAGTTATTGGAAGACAGTCTAGTAGTAGTTGTAGTTATTGGAAGACAGTCTAGTAGTAGTTATTGGAAGACAGTCTAGTAGTAGTTATTGGAAGACAGTCTAGTAGTAGTTATTGGAAGACAGTCTAGTAGTAGTTGTAGTTATTGGAAGACAGTCTAGTAGTAGTTGTAGTTATTGGAAGACAGTCTAGTAGTTATTGGAAGACAGTCTAGTAGTAGTTGTAGTTATTGGAAGACAGTCTAGTAGTTGTAGTTATTGGAAGACAGTCTAGTAGTAGTTGTAGGTATAGGAAGACAGTCTAGTAGTAGTTGTGGGTATAGGAAGACAGTCTAGTTGTAGGTATAGGAAGACAGTCTAGTAGTAGCTGTGGGTATAGGAAGACAGTCTAGTTGTAGGTATAGGAAGACAGTCTAGTTGTAGGTATAGGAAGACAGTCTAGTTGTAGGTATAGGAAGACAGTCTAGTTGTGGGTATAGGAAGACAGTCTAGTTGTGGGTATAGGAAGACAGTCTAGTTGTGGGTATAGGAAGACAGTCTAGTTGTGGGTATAGGAAGACAGTCTAGTTGTGGGTATAGGAAGACAGTGAAGTTGTAGTTATAGGAAGACAGTCTAGTTGTAGTTATAGGAAGACAGTCTAGTTGTAGGTATAGGAAGACAGTCTAGTAGTAGTTGTGGGTATAGGAAGACAGTCTAGTAGTAGTTGTGGGTATAGGAAGACAGTCTAGTAGTAGTTGTGGGTATAGGAAGACAGTCTAGTAGTAGTTGTGGGTATAGGAAGACAGTCTAGTAGTAGTTGTGGGTATAGGAAGACAGTCTAGTAGTAGTTGTGGGTATAGGAAGACAGTCTAGTTGTAGGTATAGGAAGACAGTCTAGTAGTAGTTGTGGGTATAGGAAGACAGTCTAGTAGTAGTTGTGGGTATAGGAAGACAGTCTAGTAGTAGTTGTGGGTATAGGAAGACAGTCTAGTAGTAGTTGTGGGTATAGGAAGACAGTCTAGTAGTAGTTGTGGGTATAGGAAGACAGTCTAGTAGTAGTTGTGGGTATAGGAAGACAGTCTAGTTGTGGGTATAGGAAGACAGTCTAGTTGTAGGTATAGGAAGACAGTCTAGTTGTAGGTATAGGAAGACAGTCTAGTTGTAGGTATAGGAAGACAGTCTAGTAGTAGTTGTGGGTATAGGAAGACAGTCTAGTAGTAGTCTAGTTGGGGTATAGGAAGACAGTCTAGTAGTAGTTGTGGGTATAGGAAGACAGTCTAGTAGTAGTTGTGGGTAGACAGTCTAGTAGTAGTTGTGGGTATAGGAAGACAGTCTAGTAGTAGTTGTGGGTATAGGAAGACAGTCTAGTAGTAGTTGTGGGTATAGGAAGACAGTCTAGTTGTAGTTGTGGGTATAGGAAGACAGTCTAGTTGTAGTTATTGGAAGACAGTCTAGTTGTGGGTATAGGAAGACAGTCTAGTTGTAGGTATAGGAAGACAGTCTAGTAGTAGTTGTGGGTATAGGAAGACAGTCTAGTAGTAGTTGTGGGTATAGGAAGACAGTCTAGTAGTAGTTGTGGGTATAGGAAGACAGTCTAGTTGTGGGTATAGGAAGACAGTCTAGTAGTAGTTGTGTGTATAGGAAGACAGTCTAGTTGTAGGTATAGGAAGATAGTCTAGTTGTAGGTATAGGAAGACAGTCTAGTTGTAGGTATAGGAAGACAGTCTAGTTGTAGGTATAGGAAGACAGTCTAGTTGTAGTTGTAGTTATAGGAAGACAGTCTAGTAGTAGTTGTAGTTATAGGAAGACAGTGTAGTAGTAGTTGTAGTTATAGGAAGACAGTGTAGTAGTTGTAGTTATTGGAAGACAGTGTAGTAGTTGTAGTTATTGGAAGACAGTGTAGTAGTTGTAGTTATTGGAAGACAGTGTAGTAGTTATTGGAAGACAGTGTTGTAGTTATTGGAAGACAGTGTTGTAGTTATTGGAAGACAGTGTTGTAGTTATTGGAAGACAGTGTAGTAGTTGTAGTTATTGGAAGACAGTGTAGTAGTTGTAGTTATTGGAAGACAGTGTAGTAGTTGTAGTTATTGGAAGACAGTGTAGTAGTTGTAGTTATTGGAAGACAGTGTAGTAGTTGTAGTTATTGGAAGACAGTGTAGTAGGTATAGGAAGACAGTGTAGTTGTAGGTATAGGAAGACAGTCTAGTAGTAGTTGTAGGAAGACAGTCTAGTAGTAGTTGTAGGAAGACAGTCTAGTAGTAGTTGTAGGAAGACAGTCTAGTAGTAGTTGTGGGTATAGGAAGACAGTCTAGTTGTAGTTATAGGAAGACAGTGTAGTAGTTGTAGTTATTGGAAGACAGTGTAGTAGTTGTAGTTATTGGAAGACAGTGTAGTAGTTGTAGTTATTGGAAGACAGTGTAGTAGTTGTAGTTATTGGAAGACAGTGTAGTAGTTATTGGAAGACAGTGTTGTAGTTATTGGAAGACAGTGTTGTAGTTATTATAGGAAGACAGTCAGTGTTGTAGTTATTGGAAGACAGTCTAGTTGTAGTTATTGGAAGACAGTCTAGTAGTTGTAGTTATTGGAAGACAGTGTAGTAGTTGTAGTTATTGGAAGACAGTGTAGTAGTTGTAGTTATTGGAAGACAGTGTAGTAGTTGTAGTTATTGGAAGACAGTGTAGTAGTTGTAGTTATTGGAAGACAGTGTAGTAGTTATTGGAAGACAGTGTAGTAGTTATTGGAAGACAGTGTTGTAGTTATTGGAAGACAGTGTAGTAGTTGTAGTTATTGGAAGACAGTGTAGTAGTTGTAGTTATTGGAAGACAGTGTAGTAGTTGTAGTTATTGGAAGACAGTGTAGTAGGTATAGGAAGACAGTGTAGTTGTAGGTATAGGAAGACAGTCTAGTAGTAGTTGTAGGAAGACAGTCTAGTAGTAGTTGTAGGAAGACAGTCTAGTAGTAGTTGTAGGAAGACAGTCTAGTAGTAGTTGTGGGTATAGGAAGACAGTCTAGTTGTGGGTATAGGAAGACAGTCTAGTTGTAGGTATAGGAAGACAGTCTAGTTGTGGGTATAGGAAGACAGTCTAGTAGTAGTTGTGGGTATAGGAAGATAGTCTAGTTGTAGGTATAGGAAGACAGTAGTTGTGGGTATAGGAAGACAGTCTAGTTGTAGTTGTGGGTATAGGAAGACAGTCTAGTTGTAGTTGTAGGAAGACAGTCTAGTAGTAGTTGTAGGAAGACAGTCTAGTAGTAGTTGTAGGAAGACAGTCTAGTAGTAGTTGTGGGTATAGGAAGACAGTCTAGTAGTAGTTGTGGGTATAGGAAGACAGTCTAGTTGTAGGTATAGGAAGACAGTCTAGTTGTGGGTATAGGAAGACAGTCTAGTAGTAGTTGTGGGTATAGGAAGATAGTCTAGTTGTAGGTATAGGAAGACAGTCTAGTTGTGGGTATAGGAAGACAGTCTAGTAGTAGTTGTGGGTATAGGAAGACAGTCTAGTTGTAGGTATAGGAAGACAGTCTAGTTGTGGGTATAGGAAGACAGTCTAGTTGTGGGTATAGGAAGACAGTCTAGTTGTGGGTATAGGAAGACAGTCTAGTTGTGGGTATAGGAAGACAGTCTAGTTGTGGGTATAGGAAGACAGTCTAGTTGTGGGTATAGGAAGACAGTCTAGTTGTGGGTATAGGAAGACAGTCTAGTTGTGGGTATAGGAAGACAGTCTAGTTGTGGGTATAGGAAGACAGTCTAGTTGTTGTGGGTATAGGAAGACAGTCTAGTTGTTGTGGGTATAGGAAGACAGTCTAGTTGTTGTGGGTATAGGAAGACAGTCTAGTTGTTGTGGGTATAGGAAGACAGTCTAGTTGTTGTGGGTATAGGAAGACAGTCTAGTTGTTGTGGGTATAGGAAGACAGTCTAGTTGTGGTTGTAGGTATAGGAAGACAGTCTAGTTGTTGTGGGTATAGGAAGACAGTCTAGTTGTTGTGGGTATAGGAAGACAGTCTAGTTGTTGTGGGTATAGGAAGACAGTCTAGTTGTTGTGGGTATAGGAAGACAGTCTAGTTGTTGTGGGTATAGGAAGACAGTCTAGTTGTTGTGGGTATAGGAAGACAGTCTAGTTGTAGTAGTATTTATAGGAAGACAGTCTAGTTGTAGTTGTAGGTATAGGAAGACAGTCTAGTAGTAGTTGTAGGTATAGGAAGACAGTCTAGTAGTAGTTGTAGGAAGACAGTCTAGTAGTTATTGCCTACTGTCTCTTACCAGGCCTGTATAATATACTACACACTGTCTTCTGTCTCTTACCAGGCCTGTAGTATAGTGTAGTACACACTGCCAGCCTGATGCTTTTCTGAAAAGAGGTCACTCACTCATAGCTCTACATCTTTCCTCCTCCTTCCTTTTTTGTTTCTGCTTCCTCTTTCGTACTCTCCCTCTCAGTCATTCCCAGAATAAACAGGAAATGGGGCACAGTCACCTCAAAGCAGGAAATGTTGTCTGCCATTCTCTTCCTCATACACACTCTGGCCCCAGTGAGGTGATGCACACACGCTGGCCCCATTGAGGTGATGCACACACGCTGGCCCCAGTGAGGTGATGCACACACGCTGGCCCCAGTGAGGTGATGCACACACGCTGGCCCCAGTGAGGTGATGCACACACGCTGGCCCCAGTGAGGTGATGCACACACGCTGGCCCCAGTGAGGTGATGCACACACGCTGGCCCCAGTGAGGTGATGCACACACGCTGGCCCCAGTGAGGTGATGTATGCAGCATTGAGATTATTCATATTCTTCTCAGTGTGGAGTGAGGTTGTGAACTGTCCATTGAACGCCCACACAGCCACACAGGAGCCTAGTAGACTGTGTTAGTCCACTAAAGTAATCAAGGCATTACTGATCACTTCCCCATCTCTCTTCTCCCTGTCTCGAGGGCAGTTAAAGGCTTGCTCTGGGCGAAGTGAGAACCGGCTGGACCTTTTTAATGAATCAATAACTCCAGGCTATTAAATCACAGGAGTGGATGGGAGTGAAGGGGTTTACACCCCTGGGCTATGTAGCTTTGGGCTCGGCTGAAGACTCATGCGATGCAGTTAGGATCGGTGGGGAAAAGGGGATGTTATCTTAGTATTGTGATGCTGTCTTTTCAGTTAGTCGGCGTGGTATATAAATAACCTGGTATTACCACCACACCGGCGGTCACAAGTCATGAAGGCAGTCAAATTTCACATGACCATTTAGTCACGGTAATTAGGTTTCTCCAAGCTCTGACACTGCTGCTGGCCGTTAGTAGCCTACCAAACTTGCTAACAGCCTGGTACTCAGCACTCAATTGTCCTTCTAATCACTCTGACATCAATACAAATGTATTTGAAAATATAATCAAACACTTCATGAGAGCTAATGTTGCACAACATTTCTATAGTCTATGCAATTGCAGAAGAAACAGAGTGATGGCCTCTATTAAAAAGAGGAGGATCCCATCTTTCTATAGGCTAGGCCTACTATGTTTATTTCTCAACTCTCCTAATATTAAGCACGTTGCTTATATTTACAACAGGAGTATAGCCTACCTGGCTGGCATGAAGAAAAAAAACAACACTGGGAAATGTATCCTCCAATCACTATTTAAGTGCATAGATGACATGTATTTTTTTTCCACTGCCCCTGTTTTGATACAGGTGCATGATAATGGTCCATTCTAAATCCAAACATATTTTAAACATATATATTATTTAGTATATGTAAAGACAAGATTAAATCAAGATTAGTGTGATGAGTGACAATATTAGCATATCACTTGTGAATGATGCCCAGCGTAAGGCAAGAAACGATGTCTATTTTTTAACCTTTTTCTAATCATATTCGCACACCTCGTGTAGCCTAACCCATAGGCCTGTATGTTTTAATAAGGTTTGTATCACAACTAAAGCGGCCAAATAACTTCTTTAAAATGAAGCACATGAATCCGCTTTACAAGGGTTGTAGAGCCTGACTGGCATACATAAGCAGCTCGTGAGTTTCAAGTTTGGGGAAGATCATTTTCCCCATAAAAATGCAACTTTATAATAAAAGCATTACATGCATAATTGCATTTGTGGTCACTTTTGCTAATGGTGTTTTCCTGCTAATGGAACATTCGTGCTTATAGCCTACTTACTGCCTTGTGCTCATTGCTGCACTTATAATGTGAAGAAAAAGCCTAATAGTTTATCAACATTTTAAACTAAACGTTCTGATCTGTTGCGTCAGCCTCATTGCATAAAACAGGTTTTTTGATGTTAGTGGTTGTATTAATTTGGGATCTATCGCAACCCACAACTGTCCCAAAATATGTTTGACATATTTTGTTCTCACAGAATAGAATAGGTCAACTTTTGTACTATGGGGGATAGTAGATTGACAGGCTAGTGCTTTTGCTGTTCTTTAGGCCTACTCTTATTGTTGGCTAACAAAGTAAATGTGGACATTTCTTCCAATATCTTCAATATGCACCTCGGAATTGGATAAGGAGTTGCTTCCCCGATGTTTGTCTTAACTTGTAGCCTGTGAGAAAGACCCAATCACGTGACGGAGAGCCATGTGAGTGAGAGACGCTTCGGATTGCGCAGCACGCTCCATGAGAAGGGCACAGCACTCTGGGCCGCAAAAGGCATGTTTTTTAGGGAGCATTACAGCCACAAAGGGGATGCCGCCGTTAAATTCGAGGCATTATCAAGTGCTTGTCAAATTGTTAATGAGAGACTACTGGAGTGTGTACAGCCTGCGCAAAAAAACAAAGCAGAGCTCAGGCCTTTCAAGCACTTTTCAAATCATCATTAGTCTCATCATGCAGCCTTACAATGTATTACAAATCTAAACATATGGCCCAACGTTTGTAGAACAACAAGTTACATTAATAACTCTAAATCTAAACATTAGCCCAACGTTTGTAGAACAACAAGTTACATTAATAACTCTAAATCAAAACATATAGCCCAACGTTTGTAGAACAACAAGTTACATTAATAACTATAAATCAAAACATATAGCCCAACGTTTGTAGAACAACCAAAGTTACATTAATAACTCTAAAAACAACAGTATGCTATTCTTTTCTTCTGAAATAGACTATTTTCTTCATCATGCTTCTTTAGAACTGTCTAAAGCAAATTATGGATTTATTGTGAATGTCTAAGCTATATTACATGGATTTATGAGCCTTTTTAAAATGTCTTGTAGGCTTGTAAAATGTGTGGAAGCCAGGAGATGTTAAATGTGTTTGTTAACTAACGGTGAATTACCATGAGACTCACAGTTATTTGTTTGACAATCACCGGCTGACAATTTTGTGACCGCCACATCCCTAGCTGCGACCATAGGAGTTGGCTATATAGCACAAACAGATCTGGGACCAGGGTAGTGTTGAGAAATAGCGTAGCGAGCCTACTCTGTGGCTTATAGGGCCCAATTCAGACATAGGAAATGACACATTTCTTACGCACGCCTTTCCTAAGCTCTTATCAGTAGTTGGTATTTAGACTTTGCAGGTGTGGTTCCCTTGAGCTCTGCACACATTTTAATTCAAACACTGAAAACCCACTTGCTGGTTCATTAAATAGGGTTTTCAGGACCTTTATCTAAGGCCATCCCTTTAAATTTGGTGTACATTTTTTATTACATTTTTCTCGACAGGCTACCTATAATATCTGTAGAGTGATTCAGAATATAGGGATCAATGAAAGAAAGTCATCTAATATATGCATATTCGTCTCCGTCTCAGGTAGATTTAATAATACTCTTATCTTGTAGATTATTTAGGCAGTTTTAGGGTTAGGAAAGTGTTATGAATCGGTAACACTTTACACTCAGCGTCATAACAGTCATGACAGCTGACACAACTTGTCATAACCTGTTATAATATGGTCATAACACTGTCATGACATATATTTAGACCTATTGTGACGTTGTTTTATGGCTGGTTATGACACCTACAGTACATAAGAGTGTAGAAACCAGCACAACCTACCATGGTAGTTATTTTTTGGTTTGTTATGAAACCTACATACTGTACGTGTCAAAACCCACAAAACCACACAGGGCAAAACATTCCCTTACACCATAGCCTACGTGTCAACAATATGTTATATATATTTATTTTTTTGTTAATTGACCATATTAAATTATAATTGTAATTACACACACACTTATGTCAGACATGCACCTACCCCAATGCTCTGTTGCTGAATGAATGATGAATGCAGGAGCAGGACAAGACGCCCTCTTTTTGACTGATGACTGGGATGAATGCAGGAGCAGGACAAGACGCCCTCTTTTTGACTGATGACTGGGATGAATGCAGGAGCAGGACAAAACGCCCTCTTTTTGACTGATGACTGGGATGAATGCAGGAGCAGGACAAAACGCCCTCTTTTTGACTGATGACTGGGATGAATGCAGGAGCAGGACAAAACGCCCTCTTTTTGACTCATGATTATGATCATCCAAAAGCTTCTTGACAGAGTCATAAAGTGTATTTTCTACAAGTTATTTAAAATATGATGAAAAGGAAACATGACGGTTAAGAATTCATAACAACAAAGGATTTAAGAAACAAACCTTCAAACGAAAGTATAAATGTGGGTTTTGACACTCTTATGTAGGTGTCATAACCAGCCATTAAATAATGCTATATATGTCAAGTGTAAATACAAGGGTCATGAGTGTTATGACCATATGACAGGTTATTGTAGCTATTACATATTATGACATGGTTATGACCGTGTTATAACACTGGGTGTCAAGTATGAATCAAACAGGTTTGGAGAGCCTTTAATCACTAAATATATTGCTGAATAAGAAAAATAATGGTTTGAGTCATCCTAAAAATTGGCATATTCAATTTCAATCCATTAATGTTTTTTTAAGTATACAATAGAGGTTGATCAATAGTCCTATAAATCTACCGTAATGATGGAAGTGTATGACAACTGTCCAGTCGTTGTGAACCGTGCTCCAGGTTTAACCTGCTACATGTGGTCTGAGTTCCAAAATGATTCAAATAGGCTACATGTCCCAGATCTCTAATTATTGTATAACGTTAGACTATGATCCACTAATGCTAGCGACCCTCAGGAACAACTATACAGACGTATGGAAAGCAAGGTAAACAGAACTGAATGTAATGATGCAAAATGTAGGCTACAAATTTAAGGAAATGAACATTAAAGGGACAGTTATATATGTACGTGGGTATTACTGACGGTGGCTAAAATTCAGAATAACGGCACAACTTATTTATAGCCTGCTTCACTGTGAAAAAGGGGCCCCGATACATGTCATGTTGATATGATTTTCAGTTTGCTTCAATATGTCTGATTTCACATTCATCTCCAGGGATCATAATGGAAAATCATATGAATATGAATTGCCATGTGTCTTTAAATTACCCTTCTCCAAATGGATTACTAATTTACCTAGCTCTTAACAATTTGTAATTTACAGTATATAGAGCATCCTGTTATTTCTGTCCTGATAAAATAAAGTAGCTTTTTCCACTCAACCTTATTCATGGTTTCCTCACAATGAAAGTTAGTGGAATTAAGTCACGGTCAGAATACGGCGTATCTGTAGACTGTAGACCATTTATTTGATCTCCACCCCAAACCAATAGTGGGTGAATAGCCAGTGGCGTAGCGCAGTATTATAGCTAATGTCATGCTATTTTACACATTTAGCCTTTATATGCCGTTTTAGAGTTCAGGGTTTCTTGAAAGACAGGACAATTTCAACTTTTTCTCCACAAATATTTGTCTTTAATATTTTACCTTTATTTAACTAGGCAAGTCAGTTAAGAACAACTTCTTATTTTCAATGACGGCCTAGGAACAGTGGGTTAACTGCCTGTTCAGGGGCAGAACGACAGATTTGTACCTTGTCAGCTCGGGGATTTGAACTTGTAACCTTTCGGTTCCTAGTCCAACACTCTAACCACTAGGCTGCCCCAATATTAACATTTGAAATGTATATTTTGAAAGACCAAAGTATCAGCTATCACACCATGTGAAGGAACAACATTGTTACATTATTTAATTTTTATTCATAAAATGCAAATAACTGGATTCATGTGTACTCCGTCAGACACCATAAAAGCCATTTAGTGTTACAATGATTGTCCAACAAGTGTTTAAAGGCCTTGATTGTTTAATTCTAACAAGATATTATTCAAATATGTAATGCATATTTCAGGGCTAATTCTGTTAGCATTTTGACCTTATTTTCTAGATTTAGGACATATATTGACATTTCTACAGCAAACATCCCTTTGGTCTTGCACAGAAATGTTTTCCATTGTTTAAGCATATGTTGCAGAACAGTGTATTAACAAAGCATTAGAGTTGACAAGCCACTGGCAGAATTGTCGACAGATAATTAAAACTGACATGTTTTTGCCTCTAAAAATACAAGTTAAATACAAACATTTGTCAAATATGGTAAATTATTCATTTGAAAATCGCCAATTAAAAAAACAACCATTTAAGACATCTCACGGAGTTGACCAGATCTTCGGACACATCTTTTAGGAATCACAGTTTTGAGAGAAATATTGTTTAACATTCAGAAGGCTATTGCAAGAAACTACATTACATACGTTATTCAGTTAATATCCATTATTACAAGTTTTTAGAATTTTAAACCCTTTTTGGGAGTTTGAAATTGGGATCCATTGCTCCGGAGCATGAGAATTGTTGTTGTTAAATTCCCCAAAACAAATCTTTTTTTCTTATAAAATTGCCCTAAATGTAACGTTTGAGCTCAAATAATGCACACAAAAAATGATAAAAAGTGTTTCCCTGCCAGACAAGGATTGTCCCGAATGTCCTGCTTTTCTACACATTGGCAAAATGTACAAAATTTTTTCAGTTTTAAAGCTACTTTCCTGTAATTCAAAACATTTATTTCATAACTTATGACGTGTTCATATGCTATCTGCGGGGCCCCCAAAGCTTGCCGGTCCCCCCCACCTTGCGGAGGCGTGCGCTTTGCCAGTGTGAATAACATGCTATTCTCATGTTTAAGTTCAAGGTCAGAATATGCGTAGAGAGAAAAGTGCATAAAAAGGGAATTGCGTTCCATTTACACGTGCTTGACTCTGGTCTGAATTCCCCCATAGTGAAAACAGCTCAGTTCCATTTACACGTGCTTGACTCTGGTCTGAATTCCCCCATAGTGAAAACAGCTCAGTTCCATTTACACATGCTTGACTCTGGTCTGAATTCCCCCATAGTGAAAACAGCTCAGTTCCATTTACACGTGCTTGACTCTGGTCTGAATTCCCCCATAATGAAAACAGCTCAGTTCCATTTACACGTGCTTGACTCTGGTCTGAATTCCCCCATAGTGAAAACAGCTCAGTTCCATTTACACGTGCTTGACTCTGGTCTGAATTCCCCCATAGTGAAAACAGCTCAGTTCCATTTACACGTGCTGGACTCTGGTCTGAATTCCCCCATAGTGAAAACAGCTCAGTTCCATTTACACGTGCTGGACTCCGGTCGGAATTCCCCCCATAGTGAAAACAGCTCAGTTCCATTTACACGTGCTGGACTCCGGTCGGAATTCCCCCATAGTGAAAACAGCTCAGTTTCATCATTAGAGCCTTTACCCTCCTGTAAGGCTCCCATTGGATTTGAACACTTTCACATGTGGTTATACTGTAGCGTTACAAACAAATGGTGTTCACTTTATTATTCTGTTCCCCTCAGTACAATCAGGAACTGTGCGTATGGGCTGTACTGCTGTCACAAGCTAATTGTAGTCACTGTGACGTGTTGTTTCCCCTCTCTCCTCAGTGTAATCAGTTGTGAAGAAGGCAAAGCACTGGCTGACTCGTGGAACGCAGCATTCATGGAGTCCTCTGCAAAAGAGAACCAGGTGATGACGATGACTGGACATTCCCTCCCACAGCCATCGGTTAGATGGAGTTTGACATCTACTGTAGTATTGTAATGGGTGCCATCTTGGCACCGAATGTTCCAAGGCTATTACAGTCTAGTTTGAATTACATACAGTGAGAGTAATGTAAAGGAAGAAACATTTGGTGCCAACATGGAAGATCGTTTGCCAAAGTGTAATACCTACAGCTTTGTTCATCATTCTCAGCTCATCAATCTCTCTTTAAGCAGTTCTCATCCCTGTCATTCCTGGGTAGGGGGGACCGTGCTAGGCAGGGGAATAGAGGGGTAGACATTAATCAGACCCCATTTCTGTGCTGTGAGGACTCCAGATCAGGGTGTCGTTTTGATCTCGGTCCCCAGGAGGAGAGGCCTTTTCTGGGGATGCTGAGGACAGCAGTCTGGGCTCCAGAGAGAGGGAGAGCTTCTTATTGAATTTCTCATTCTCTACTTTGATGGAGATGTGTGCACACACCTCTTCCAAGAAATGTTCCTCTCCTTCTCAGGAATAGGCCCTGCTGCTGAAGAAGACCATAAAGGTTTCCTATTGTTGCAGAAAAAAAATATTATTTTGACGGATACTTCTTTAAGGCTGTTGCAGAATCTCTCCATAGTCTTTTCAAGGTTACAGTGGTTTTGTTGTAGGCAGAGTGCAAATAGTGACTCGAGGTGTCCTGCTTCAGATCAATATGTATGATAACCAATGAAGTAACCGACTGTTGTATTTGTTTTTTGAAGTTATTTAAATGATATGGTCTGAATGCATCATTCAACATAATTGCTATTTCCCCAATTTTCCAAAGGAGGCATGTTAGATCCATTGGAAAGGAGATACCTAGTCCGTTGTACAACTCAATGGATTCAACTGAAATGTGTCTTCTGCATTTATCCCAACCCCTCTGAATCAGAGAGGTGCGGAGGGCTCAGGGAACAGTGGGTTTAACTGCCTTGCTCAAGGGCAGAACTACAGATTTTTACCTTGTCATCTCAAGGATTCGATCCAGCAACCTTTCGGTTACTGGCCCAACGCTCCTATCCGCCAGGCTACCTGCTGCCACATGCTGCTGATGATATCAAAATAATGTTTGTATCAAATATTCCAATGTTTCAACCTTCTTTCTTTCCCAGCAGCCACAATTCATCTGTCAATGTTTGGTTTTCTTTTAGATTTGCTGGTGTGAACTGAACACATTTCACCACCATTTAACCTACCTATTAAGCACAGAGCAGAGAAAACATCAGTCTGCACACTCCTGTTGTCTTTATGGCATAATTTCTGTCCTCTGACTTCCTGTTTCCTGTGTGAGTCAGACGGCGGTGGAGGTGTTCAAGAGGACCATCCTGGAAGCGGAGAAAATGGAGGGGGGAGCCCCCCAGGGCAGGACGTCCTGCTCCCTGATGTAACCATCCGCCTCGGGCCCTCGCAACCCGTCCCCAACCACAGCACTGGACACTGGGAAATCCCTCTACTTGAAGTGGCTAACAGCCTGTTCTCCCTTGAGAAACGTCTTCTTTTCTTCCCTTTTATTTGTGGTTTTTTGGGGGAAGGACAGAGGAAGACTTTGACATTAAGAGTAATTATCCATCCCAGCTTAGAGTACACTCGTATCACCCCCCCGTCTTCCCCTTCTTCTGAGAAATTTCGAGCCTACTTCTCATTTAAAGCCTGTAATCTCATTGCTACCTGACCCCCCTGCCTTCCCCTTAAAGTTTGTATAACAACATATGTCATAAAGTTATTATGGCCACTACAGTTGGCCAGCATTCATTCACTAGTGTAGTGAATGTTGATTCCCTTTTTTTGTTTTTGTAATCATTAAATCTGCATATTGTTTCACTACAGTTTGATTTTCTGTCTGATTGTTTCTCAGAATTAGATTTTTTCTGTTTTATACAAACTATCAGAATACACATGAGAATTATATATTTTGATATTACAGTATGTGATATAGGAATTATATATTTTCCCTAACCTGTCCTGGGATAAATGATTCAGTATTCTACTTCCTCTTGGCTCCTCTACCTCAGAACATGTCAAAACGCTGAGGTTGCCACCCAGTCAGGGAAACAGAATGTGTCATCACACCGCTCCTCACTCTTGCCAGCTCTCAGAGCGGGTCCATGATAATTAACATTACCAAGGGGAAATGGAAACCTGGTGGGTTGGATTAATTTGTGCCCCCATGAGAGATCTAATCCTCATTATATTCCTCTCTATAATCCAGTTGGAGTAGAGTGGAGATAGTTACTGTCATGTAGAACCAATTACAGTATGGACTTATAGCCAGTCTTTACACCATAGAATACATACATTTTTTTGATGGAGAAACAACCCCTAGCCCACCTACCCTCTAGGCACTTGGGTAGATCTGCAAGGATGGGGTCTGGGTCTATACTGAACAAAAAATGTGAACGCAACATGCAACGATTTTACTGAATTACAGTTCATATAAGGAAATCAGTCAATTGATAAATTAATAAGGCCCTATGGATATCAAGACTGGCTGCACCCCTTCCAGAATTTGTTTTTCCCCACAAAAGGGCTTTCTTACAGACAGAAATACTCCTGTTTTATCAGCTGTCTGGATCCCGCAGGTGAAGAAGCCACATGTGCAGGTTTGGGCTGGCGTGGTTATACGTGGTCTGTGGTTGTGATGGCGGTTGGACGTAGTGCCAAATTCTCTAAAACAACATTGGAGGTGGCTTATGGTAGAGAAATGAACATAAACTTCTCTGCCAACAGCTCTGATGTACAGTTGAAGTCAGAAGTTTATATACACTTAGGTTGGAGTCATCAAAACTATTTTTTCCAACCACTCCACAAATGTTTGTGGTTTTGGCAAGTCAGTTCGACATCTACTTTGTGCATGACAAGTCATTTTTCCAACAATTGTTAAGACAGATTTATTTCACTTACAATTCACTGGATCACAATTAGCGTGGGTCAGAAGTTTACATACATTCCAGAAAATGGTGTCATGTCTTTAGAAGCTTCTGATAGGCTAATTGACATAATTTGAGTCAATTGGAGGTGTACCTGTGGATGTATTTCAAGGCCTACCTTCAAACGCAGTGCCTCTTTGCTTGACATCATGGGAAAATCAAAAGAAATCAGTCAAGACCTCAGAGAAAAAAACTGCCTGAAGGTACCAAATTCATCTCTTAAAAACAATAGTACGCAAGTATAATCACCATGGGACCATGCAGCCTTCATACCGCTCAGGAAGGAGACACGTTCTGTCTCAGAGATGAACGTAGTTTGGTGGAAAAGTGCAAATCAATCCCAGACCAACAGCAAAGGACCTTGTGAAGATGTTGGAGGAAACCGGTACAAAAGTATCTATATCCACAGTAAAACAAGTCCTATATTCACATAACCTGAAAGGCCGCTCAGCAAGGAAGAAGCCACTGCTCCAAAACCGCCATAAAGAAGCCAGACTACGGTTTGCAACTGCACATGGGGGCGAAGATCTTACTTTTGGAGAAATGTCCTCTGGTCTGATAAAACAAAAATAGAACTGTTTGGCCATAATGACCATTGTTATGTTTGGAGGGAAAAGGGGGAGGCTTGCAAGTCGAAGAACACCATCCCAACCGTGAAGCACACGGGTGGCAGCATCATGTTGTGGGTGTGCTTTGCTGCAGGAGGGACTGGTGCACTTCACAAAATAGATGGCATCATGAGGTAGGAAAATGTGGATATATTGAAGCAACATCTCAAGACATCAGTCAGAAAGTTCAAGCTTGGTCGCAAATGGGTCTTCCAAATGGACAATGACCCCAAGCAAACTTCCAAAGTTGTGGCAAAATGGCTTAAGGACAACAAAGTCAAGGTATTGGAGTGGCCATCACAAAGCCCTGACCTCAATCCCATAGAAAATTTGTCGGCAGAACTGAAAAAGCGTGTGCGAGCAAGGAGGCCTACAAACCTGACTCAGTTACACCAGCTCTGTCAGGAGGAATGGGCCAAAATTCACCCAACTTACTGTGGGAAGCTTGTGGAAGACTACCGAAGCATTTGACCCAAGTTAAACAATTTAAAGGCAATGCTACGGAATACTAATTGAGTGTAAGTAAACTTCTGACCGACTGGGAATGCGATGAAAGAAATAAAAGCTGAAATAAATTACTCTCTACTATTATTCTGACATTGCACATTCTTAAAATAAAGTGGTGATCCTAACTGACCTAAGACAGGGAATTGTTACTAGGATTAAATGTCAGAAATTGTGAATAACTGAGTTTAAATGTATTTGGCTAAGGTGTATGTAAACTTCTGACTTCAACTGTACATTCCTGCAGACAGCGTACCAACTGCAGTCTCCCTTAACTTGAGACATGTGGCATTGATCGTGCTGTTTAATCAACTTCTTGATATGCCACACCTGTCAGGTGAATGGATTTTCTTGGCAAAGGAGAAATGCTCACTAACAGGGAAATTTGAGAGAAATAAGCTTTTTGTGCGTATGAAACATTTCTGGGATGTTTTATTTCAGCTCATGAAAAAGGGGACCAACACTTTACATGTAGCATTTATATTTTTGTTCAGTATAACATGGCAAAACATCCTAGCCTATTCGATGGCATGGAGAAGATTCTACCATATTGGTTTTACCTGTCCAATTCTCCCAGGGCTGAATCTCAATAGTCTAAAGTGGATATCTTCTCTCTATCTGCACTGATCTGAAAACTACAGGATAGGTCAAAGCAGTATGGCTGATGCCTTCTGGGATTTTGTTTCCTCTGTCCAGCTCTTTCACGTTAGTGCAGAAGAAAGGAGACTGCAGATGCAAATGAGCTGTTAGTTAAATCTGGTGCAACACATCATTTCTCACTATTACTGACACTTGAGTTTTTGTTGAACATTGTCTAATGTTAGTGTCTAATAATGACAACTAAAGTGGGAAAGGTGATACCTAGTTGAAGTCAATGAGACCAACATTACAGGCCTGCTACCCAGGCTATGATTGAGAGGGGCTAAATTATACAAAGATAGGGCAATCTATTAACCTATTGGCCCGAGCGAGAAAGAGAGAGTCAGCATATCCACAGGTAGAGAGACACTTAAGAGGGCTTATCATCCTCTAATGGACTTGTAGGCGATCAATTAGCATTCAAGGGTAGTAATCCAATACCACAATGCACTATCAGCAAGTCAGGAGATCCATTTACGTTCTCTATATTCTCTTACAGAGCTTCAAGCTCTCCAAGATATTACAATATGCCAATGTTGAAAAACATTTTATGACATTGAAGAGTCAGTATAAATCTATATTTCTCACTTGAATGTACAGGGATAGTTCTGACATTCATAAACAGTTTTATCACCAGATTTATATGCCCAGTGCATTATTGTCATAACAGCCATATGAAACTATTTCAAAGCCATAAAATCTTAATAATCTATTCAAATGTCCCCCACACTTCTCATACAACATCACTGCCAGTTCTAGTACTTCAGATCAGAGGTCGATGGTCATCTAAATAAGGTTGTGACACCCTGTCTGTGTGAACAATGGCAGGTCATAGTGGTAGTATTGTGTGGAGAGGGCAGGAGAATACAGAGCCTTTGATGTAGCTCTGCACACTCTCTTCTCCCTCGTGGGCCTATCACCTGGTTGCCATGATAACCACCCTCCCACCACACGCACACACACTTCTCTCTGTCTTTCTCACTGTGCGGGCATGACAGGCCTTATTCAACTTGACCAGAAGAGAAGTGTAGCATGTGCACAAAGCCCTGGCCAAGCAAAACCCTTTGTTGTCCTCCTGTTTAGTCTCTCTACAGCCAAAGCTCAGAATCAGCAGTGCCAACAGTTGAAGGGAAAGTGCCCACCCAGCAAAAGCCCTAAGTCCTCCATTGTGTGTCCTTTGTGTGGCAAGCCTCGCGATACTTTGAGGCACGGCCCCGGACGTATATATTGAGGTGTCCAACTTTTTTACTGTTACACTTTACTTGTGGGCCAGGTTGGACAGTATCCAGTGGAAATGTCGCAGTATTCTGGAAAGGTAAGCTGCACCTGGGTCTTCTTGTATACACACGGCATCAGGTAGGTTACCACTGGGACATAACTGACTGGATAGCCAGGCCAGGTCTCCCTTGAAAAATAGGTATTTGGACCTCACTGAGACTACCAGGTAAAGGTTAGAGAGAACTCCAGCCAATAAACATAGAGGTTTGGGAGTGTATGCATTTAACAGGTAGTGTAGGTGTGATAAAATGAGTTTGGAAATTTGGAGGCAATCCCTGGTGAAAATGTGAGATTGTTCTGATCAGTGCCATAACTGTCTTGCTGGGAGAAATGTTAAATATGTCAAGGGAGTTAAAATATTATATCTAAAAGAGCAAGTCCTGGGAGCATTTCATTTATTTATTTGATTTAAACTATCAGTGGCCGGTATGGATAATTAGTTGGTGGCTGGCCAATAGGAATAGACATGCCATAGTCTTGTATGCATAATGCTGCTAAAGCCAACTCTAGTCTTTTATTAATAGCTGCAGTTGGTTTCAGCACATAAATACAGCATGGAAACAAGACTGGATGACAACATCTGGAAAGCTGAAGCGTTAAAGTTTCCGCGATTAGAAATGAAAAGGTAACATCCGGTTGAGGCGACATATGCAGCGTTTACCTTGAATGAAGTCTACTCTAAAGCGGAAACATTGCGTTTAAATTTCAATCACGCTGTAAAGCTGAACTTCCGCGATGTGGATTGAATAGACACTCCAGAGACAAAGTGTCCGCTAAGCCTCTAGCCTGGGATCCAAACTCAATCGCTCTGGACCGTTTCACTACATTTGGCAAAGTGAACAATAAAACGAAATGGAGCAATGGAGTTTGCATCCAAATACTATTTGAAATCGTTCAAATACTTTAAGCGTTTGCTTTAGCCTGCCTGCAGTGGCAGCTGGGTGGGGGTTGCACTTTTGGGATTCTTCTATGGGTTGCATTGCAAGCTCAATCAAGCCAGTTATATTATAATGATGTTAAATATTATTTGATCCCAGGCTATCCTACCTCGACCTCCCCACCCTAACTAATGAACTGTGGAATTAACCTCTTCACCCACCCAACACAGATCACCTTCTACGAGGGAAAATGCTTCACCGGCAGGCAGCTAGAGGTCAGGGGCGACTGCGATAACTTCCAGGACCGTGGCTTCATGAACCGCGTCAACTCCATCCGTGTGGAGAGCGGAGCCTTCTGCTGCTTCGACCACCCCGACTTCAAGGGACAGCAGTACATCCTGGAGCACGGCGAATACCCAGAGTTCCAGCGTTGGAACAGCCACAACGACCACATGGGCTCCTGCAAGCCCATCAAGATGGTGAGAGATGGGGTTAAGGGTTCCGGATTGTAGGGATAGGGGTTAAGAAAGGGATAGGTTAAGGTTTGAAGGGATAGGGGTTAAAGGGATAGGTTAGAAGGGATAGGGCTTAAAGGGATAGGGGTTAAGGGGAAAGGGGTTAAGGCTTGAAGGGAAAGGGGTTAAGGCTTGAAGGGATAGGGGTTAAGGCTTAAAGGGATAGGGGTTAAGGCTTAAAGGGATAGGGGTTAAGGTTTGAAGGGATAGGGGTTAAGGTTTGAAGGGATAGGGGTTAAGACTTAAAGGGATAGGGGTTAAGGTTTGAAGGGATAGGGGTTAAGACTTAAAGGGATAGGGGTTAAGGGCTAGGGGGGTGCTAATGAGGATGATGAGGTTACGTTATAGAGCCATTTTCTACTTTTAACTCAGATACTTTAGATTCTTCTCGCTCATCTTCATTATAATAATACTCCGTATTCCGCTGTTGAAAAGCGTGTATGAAATCCAAATGCAGACTCGAAATCCAAATGCAGACTCATGTTAACCCCTCTCCTCTTCTACTGTGTCTTGCAGCACGGTGAGCACTACAGAATGGAACTGTTCGAGGCCTGTAACTTCTCTGGCCAGTGTGTGGAGGTCTGTGATGACTGCCCCTTCCTGCAGAGCCGTGGCTTCAGCAAGAGCTGCATCAACTCCATCAAGGTCTACGGAGACGGAGCGTAAGAAACACCTCTAGCCACAGACTGCAATCACACACACGTAAAACTGTGAAATCAGAGATAAACACATTTACAGTGATTAAACATTTGGATCTATTTTTGTTGAGCGAAGATATCCAACCTTTTAGCATGTGTTAAGTAGGAACATAATTGGAACACATATGCCAACGATCTAGCAGGTAAAGCGTAGACACTGCTGAATTCCTAAATAACTAATTCCACTATTCACAACTGTGGTCCCAACTGTTTTTTTCCAGGAGTGAGTTGAATATTAAAGGGGAAGTTCAGGATTTTACAACTTGTTGGTTCCTCACCCTGAAAGTAGTATATTTATTTTTAAAAGCCAAACCACATATGTAGTTGATTTGATGTGTGATAGATTTATAAAATACTATGTAATTGATTCATTTATTAATTGAATGGACAGGCTATAGCTATTAGGAAACACACAATACATTTCTATATTTGACTTAATATCCTGATAACATCAAATTACACACAGTAGATCTATTTAGGCCATTACTGCTATTCCATCTTCTCTAACAGTGTGAGAAGTGAGCAGATGTGTGACCATTTCTAACCTGCCTGTTTCCTTCTGTAGCTGGGTGATGTACGAGGAGCCTAACTTCCGCGGACGCATGTACATCGTGGAGAGAGGAGACTACTGCAGTCACAATGAGTGGCAGGCCGAGAACCCCAACATCCAGTCCATCCGTAGAGTGGTCAACTACTTCTAAACCTTTTCCCCTGTCCTGCTCCCAGACCCGCATGGACTGACTTTCACCATTCTAGAAATGTACAATAAAAAAAAATACATTTAAAAAACATAATACCACAAATGTATTTTTAATCGAACACTTGCTGTGTTATGTTTCTGTGAGATACGTGTGAGTGTACGAGGGTCTATATAGAGCAGTGGTTTTCAACCTGGGTACTAGGACCCCTGGGGGGTACTTGGGAAGACTCATTAAGAATATTGGCTTAACGATTGATTGCACATGAGGGGGTACTGCGAGAGCAAAACATATCTGGGGTAAGGTACCCCAAAAAGGTTATGATTAGATAGCACAGGAGGTTGGTGGCACCTTAATTGGGGAGAATGGGCTCGTGGGAATGACTCAGTGGAATGGTATCAAACACTTGATGCCATTCCATTTGCCCCGTTCAAGACGTTATGAGCCATCCTCCCCTCAGCAGCCTCCACTGGTAGATACGGTATAGAGCACAGGCATAAGAAAAATAAATGTTCATACTATCACTCATTCACAACTGTGAATCATGTGGCACAAATACATACTAATTGCAAAGGAGTATTTATTGTATGTAATAACAGGTTCTTAAATTAAATGCAAATGACTTTCAAACTAAAGGCAACCTGAACTATATGGCACTAAGACCAGTCATGTATTGTCATATTGGTAATCAAACTCCAAGAAAACCACAACTGAAATAAAAACAGAATTTAACAAACTTAATTTCTTGATTAAATTACTTAAAGGGATCTGGAATACTAAAACAGAGTACGAAGACAAATGTATTTCAGTTGGAGAAACATCTTGTACACAAGCAACCAAAAATCCCTTTACGATACAATTTTAAGCCTCACATTGTAAACAGGGTTGAAATCTCAAACATGAACCTTCAAATAATCCAAGTGGTGAGAATGGGGAGAACACTGTCCCCTCTAGAGCATAAACCAGTCAGCAGATTAACTTTCTGATTTCCTTTTTTGATTGACGTTAGCTCACTTCCTTACAAATTATTTCCAATCTGTTTCACATGTTTAAATGACAATTAACACTTTAGTACAAAAAACAGAATGTAAAAATGTTGACGTATCGCTATGGGGGAAAAAAAACAATCACAAACCTAATTTGGGGTCTAAAAAGACCTTGTTTTAGGACGTGGTGGGAGTGCTTTAAAAATGGCCGCCGGCTGGACGGCACTTTAGCTGGAGGGGGTACAGTTCCTGTGGAGGTAGGACTTCATCTGAGCTATGACCTCGCTCTCCTCCTCCAGGGTCAGGTCCAGGTAGTCTTCTTCATGTCGGGGGATATCCTCCAGCACCTCATTCACCAGGTCTACGTCCATAGGGTCCTCCCCTTGGCTCCCAGAGCCTGGACACACCAATGACAAGTGTCATGTTCATTAGGGCTCTACTTTGGGGATTTGGGTATAAATGGCATCCTGGTGCCTTTAAGTATCAGCAGCATATTGAATGCATCTTTCTCACATAGACCTCTCAACAGCGGAACACTAGCCAGTGTATGTGGCAATAAAACCAATTTTTAAAATAATTTATTCAATAAGACCTGTATTGTTGTATTAACAGAGCAATAAGTGTATGAATCCATCTGTTCATCTGCATGCTTCTCTGTGTACGTACGTGTGTGAATGTGAGTCCTACCTGCGGACTCAGAAGAGGTGCTGGGCTCCTCGGACAGTGAGGAGGGGGGAGAGGGGGAGAGCAGCTCTGGGGGCAGGACCCCCTGGTTGTCCAGCAGTAGCTGGGTGGCCCCTTGCACGTCTCCCCCCGTCAGCCTCAGTGCAGCTTCGGCAGCCTCCGGCTCAAAGCCCAGGTATAACAGCTATGCAGAGGGAAGGATAAGGTACCATACTAAACTGATAAACCTACCTTTATACTGAAATAGTGACGAGAGCGAGTGAGAGCTCGAAAGAGGTAGGGGATGTTATACCTGCTCGACCTTGGATTGATCTATGGGGAGCTCTGTGTTGTGGTTGGTTACAGCAGCAGACTCAGCCTGGGTGGACTCTAGAAGAATCTAGGGGGAAACAAGCAAACAAGGATCAAGTAATACAAAAATAATACATATTAGCAAAGTATGCTAGCCTGCACCTACACTCTTCTGCTAGCTAATGTTGCTTCATGGCTCTGGTTTTGGTAACATGTTGTGATGGTTGGCATATCCTCTTTCATGGCGTATTGAGAAACAATGTGTGTTTTTGCAGTAGCAGCGACTGCCTCTCACCCCATAGGCTCTGTCCATGTCCCCGTCTGCCTGATGGAGGGCCCGGGCAGCGTCTCTCTTGGAGTAACCCAGCGCTCTGAGGGTGGCCAGGCCCTCCATACGCCTCATCCTCTTCTCCCTCTCCTGCTGTTTCATCTCCTCCCTCTCCTGACAGGGACAGACAAAACCATAGAATTACACACAATATGTCCACTGCTCCACCCATCATGGGACACTGACTCGAATAGTTCTAGTAAGTGTATTTCTATGATTATAACAGCCCTGATAACTTAGTTGCTATTAGGAAATATTTCCTATCATCTGCAACTACATCAGGTGAGAGTGCTGGTCCCTTTTTTCCGCCACTATGAGTGCCGGCCCCTTTTTCCCTACTATGGGACTTATTTAATTAATTAAAATAAAATAAACTAGAATAGACATTACCATTCAAGTCAACATTGCGCCATTCTATTGCTCAGGGGGGACCCACCTGTCTCCTGTGGGTGATGTGCAGCGCGGCCTCGTCTACGTTGCCGTGGCAGGCCCTCAGGCCTAGACGGGCCTCCTGCTCAGAGAAACCCAGACCCATCAGCCCGGTCATCTTCCCTGGGTCCAGACACAGACGCCCATACAGGTCCTCCACCTACAACACAGCAGGAGTAAGAGGTAGAATCAGTAATATGACATTATATTACAGTGAGGTGCCTCCCTGCTTATAGAAATGTTGTTAATGACTGAAGACGAGACAATCTGGAAGCAGGACTCCAGATTGTACAGCCAGATGATGTACTGTACCCGCATTAGCTTCTGTGTGGCCTGGTGTTCGTTACCATCCAGGTACGCTAGTAAGCTCTGTAGGAGGTACAGCCTGAGGAACAGCACTTCCTCTCGTCCTGTGTTTCCCTGAAAACAAAATTAAATTAATAACATGTACTATATTACAACTTTTATGAAATTCAGATCGACATAGGTGCCTAGCGGGTAGGGGTTAGCCGTTGTTTGTTAAAAGAGCCATAGACCAGTGATGGCGGTTCATCACCTTGATCTGCATGAGCCTCTGCTGCTGCTCTCCGTAGCACTTTAGGAAGCAGTCCTCGGCTCTCTGCAGCCTCTGCTTGCCATCGTCCAGGCAGGAAAGGGCCTCCAGGGCTCTGTAGCACCACACGATGTCCAGCTGTAGTACTGCATAGTTGTCCACCGTGCTCAAGAGCACCGAGCCACATGTACTGTGGGGAGAGACACACAAAATATATATCTTACATCAGTCTTAATAAATCTAATGGATCGGAGGAACTGTACAATGGTATTAGAGGTGGAACAGAACGTGTAGTAGAAGTCGTACACATTCAAAGTCAAATAAAATGATAACACCATAAAATGATCTGACATTTTTAATCAGACATTGACGTTTTTAACCAAAAGGTAAATGTGTGTTTTGACCAATATCTGCTTCGACAAAGGATTTCTGTGATTGTAGCTGTAGGTGTTTTACCCAAACTGGTCGTCAGCTTGCAACAGGTGGCACAGAGCAGCGTCGTACTGTTTCCTCTTCATCAGAGCGCGGCCTTTCTCGTGGAACCCCATGGCTAGAATCAAAGCCTGAGGACAACAATCACACAGCATTAGAAATAGTCAAGAGTTTGTGTGGTGCGGAGTCACAATCAGTGGAGCTTAAATTCACACAGAACACATTGCAAGAATCATAGTTACCATTCAAGCCACACGTTGTGTGAGCTTGCTGTCCACTCGTACTGCTTATCATGGCAGTTATGAATATAATATTGCTCATATGTTCATGAGTCCTTTGTCTAGACTACCTTTTTCTCTCTGTGAGGTATTTTCAGAGGGTTCCCCTTCTGATCAGCAATCTCTAGGAATGGAGTCGTGGCTGGGTCATCGGTGCCATCTACAATGACAACCAAACCACAGAACCACCATAAAATAACACTCCTGTAGCGTTGTGATTGAGGTTAAACGCAGTATGAGGGTTTACTGAGAGGATCTGGATGCCTAAAATGACAACCAAGCCAAAGAACAAGCATGAAGTAATATTCCTGTAGCGTTGTGATATTTGTGATTGTGTTTAAAAGCAGTGTCTTACTAACCTCTCTCGGAGAGGATCTGGAAGCCCTTCTGGGTTCTCTGGACACTCTGGTCCTGAGTTTTCTTCTTCTCCTCCTCCTCCGCCATCTGTTTCTTCCTCTCAGGCTCGCTCACCCGCAGAACCATAATCTTACTGTTGTTCTTCACGTCCTGTTCATCCAGACGCTTCTCTGTGAAGAGAAACCGTTTCAATGCTTGCAAAGTTGAGAGAAAAAGAAAAAAAAAACTGCACATTGGTCTTGCTAATATCACTGCTCTTTATTATAAGCTTTACGTATCGGACTTAAGGACTTCATCAAAGCTTTTGCATGCAAAGCTGAAATTACCAAACATAATGAGAGTTCATATGCATTGATTAGAGGGTGGTTATGGTAACTAGACCTAAGTGGAACTTACCAGGAGTCAGTGTCTTCCCATTCAAAATTAACTTGATGTATTTGAGTCCATATTGTTCAGCAATCCTATACAAATGTAGGAAGAAAGTAGCACTGTATAGCTTTGTGACCTTAGACATAATAGGCCTAATAAGACACTTCAACCACTGATAACATAAAAGATTGACATTGTGATGGCCATTTTCACTTACCTAGCCATGATATCTTGTGCAAGGACATCCAGTTTAGTCTCCAAATAGTTCTTCTTCTTGACATCCTAAAGCAATCAGGTAAAAAAATCAGGAATTATTAGTTTATTTTCTGTAGGGTGTGTCAGGGAAAACACACCCACACCCACCCTCAAACTCAAAACACACACACACAAACCTTTTTTCCGTCTTTAGGCAGAAGGAGTTCCAACGTGGCCACAAACGTCTCCCTATAGGTCTTATTCCCCATTCCTCTCTTTACTGCTTGGGATCTGATGCTCTCCAAGGCACTTGCCACTTCAGACACAGAGAAGCACACAATGGGTGCATAGTTCACTGCAAGCTGCTGCAATGACAACAGTGACAAAGACAGACACAGACAGGCATAGTTAAAAACTATCACACAAATCTGACTCATAGTCAGGTGACAGACCAACCAGCTGAATGAACATCAACACATTTAGAATGGCTATAACTTCATAGCTAATGTTACCTGCAGAGGTTGCTGTCCTGCCTGGTTGTTTTCTGTGGTGTATGGTGGGTTCCAGAGCTGAATTTTATCTTGTTTTAAAAGATTTACCAGCTTTGCCTGAATATGCATCTCTGCCATTCTCAAAACTGTGAAACAAATATGGTAGGAAAAGTGAAAGTGAACAGCTAGCCCGCAAACAATAGGGGAATTCCGCAGGATGAAGTACGAACATGTATGTACTCACTACTGTAAGTCGCTCTGGATAAGAGCGTCTGCTAAATAACTCAAATGTAAAATGGATGAGTAGAACTAACTAGCTACAGTAGGTAGAGCCAATATTATTGTATGCTAACTACGCAGTCGCAGACAACAACAGCTGCGACGCTGCCCATTTTGGTTACGACTAGCTCACGCAGGATAAATACGACACATTCGTTGTTTCAGATTTATTTAAAGATTTACCAAATTAATGATTCAGTCACGTTGGAAGTGTTAACCTTGTCGCCGTATTATTTTGATAGGAATGTGTTGAAACGAGCTTTTTAATGTTATTCTTCTCTTTCACTTCCGTACTAAGGTAAGTCACGAGGTCCAAATTGTCTCCGCTCCTACTCGGTGGCAAAGCACAGAACTTCTAGAAAGTACTCCACCACAAGTATGTCCAATGATTTAAAATACGTAGGTTATCCATTTACATTTTTGGTTGTATTTCATTCCACCTGCTATTACCCTTAATGCAGTGGTGTAAAGTACCTAAGTAAAAATACTTTAAAGTACTACATAAGTCTTTTTTTTGTGGTATCTGTACTTTACTTTTTATATTTTTGACAACTTTTACTTCACTACATTCCAAAATGAAATAATGTACTTTTTATGCCATATGTTTTCCCCAACAACCAAAAGTAGTCATTACATTTTGAATGCTTAGCAGGACAGTAAAATTGTCCAATTCACAGACTTATCAGTAGAACATCCCTGGTCATCCCTACTGCCTCTGATCTGGCGGACTCCCTAAACACACATTTATTTGTATTTGACCTTTATTTAACTAGGCAAGTCGGTTAAGAAAAATTCTTATTTACAAGGACAGCCTACCAAAAGGCAAAAGGCCTCTTTTTGGGGCAGGGATAAAAAAATATATATATATACACGTATATATACAGTGGGGAGAACAAATATTTGATACACTGCCTATTTTGCAGGTTTTCCTACTTACAAAGCATGTAGAGGTCTGTAATTTTTATCATAGGTACACTTCAACTGTGAGAGATGGAATCTAAAATAGAAATCCAGAAAATCACATGGTATGATTTTTAACTAATTAATTTGCATTTTATTGCATGACATAAGTATTTGATACATCAGAAAAGCAGAACTTAATATTTGGTACAGAAAACTTTGTTTGCAATTACAGAGATCATACATTTCCTGTAGTTCTTGACCAGGTTTGCACACACTGCAGCAGGGATTTTGGCCCACTCCTCCATACAGACCTTCTCCAGATCCTTCAGTTTTTGGGGCTGTCGCTGGGCAATACGGACTTTCAGCTCCCTCCAAAGATGTTCTATTGGGTTCAGGTCTGGAGACTGGCTAGGCCACTCCAGGACCTTGAGATGCTTCTTACGGAGCCACTCCGTAGTTGCCCTGGCTGTGTGTTTCGGGTCGTTGTCATGCTGGAAGACCCAGCCACGACCCATCTTCAACACTCTTACTGAGGGAAGGAGGTTGTTGGCCAAGATCTCACGATACATGGCCCCATCCATCCTACCCTCAATACGGTGCAGTCGTCCTGTCCCCTTTGCAGAAAAGCATCCCCAAATAATGATGTTTCCACCTTCATGCTTCACGGTTGGGATGGTGTTCTTGGGGTTGTACTCATCCTTCTTCTTCCTCCAAACACGGCGAGTGGAGTTTAGACCAAAAAGCTCTATTTTTGTCTCATCAGACCACATGACCTTCTCCCATTCCTCCTCTGGATCGTCCAGGTGGTCATTGGCAAACTTCAGATGGGCCTGGACATGCGCTGGCTTGAGCAGGGGGAGCTTGCGTGCACTGCAGGATTTTAATCCATGAATCCGTGTTACTAATGGTTTTCTTTGAGACTGTGGTCCCAGCTCTCTTCAGGTCATTGACCAGGTCCTGCCATGTAGTTCTGGGCTGATCCCTCACCTTCCTCATGATCATTGATGCCCCATGAGGTGAGATCTTGCATGGAGCCCCAGACCGAGGGTGATTGACCGTCATCTTGAACTTCTTCCATTTTCTAAAAATTGCGCCAACAGTTGTTGCCTTCTCACCAAGCTGCTTGCCTATTGTCCTGTAGCCCATCCCAGCCTTCTGCAGGTCTACAATTTTATCCCTGATGTCCTTACACAGCTCTCAGGTCTTGGCCATGGTGGAGAGGTTGGAGTCTGTTTGATTGAGTGTGTGGACAGGTGTCTTTTATACAGGTAACTAGTTCAAACAGGTGCAGTTAATACAGGTAATGAGTGGAGAACAGGAGAGCTTCTTAAAGAAAAACTAACAGGTCTGTGAGAGCTGGAATTCTTACTGGTTAGTAGGTGATCAAATACTTATGTCATGCAATAAAATGCAAATTAATTATTTAAAAATCATACAATGTGATTTTCTGAATTTTTGTTTTAGATTCCGCCTCTCACAGTTGAAGTGTACCTATGATAAAAATTACAGACCTCTACATGCTTTGTAAGTAGGAAAACCTGCAAAATCGGCAGTTTATCAAATACTTGTTCTCCCCACTGTATATATATATATATATATATATATATATATATATATATATATATACAAAATATATACAAAACATCACGACAAGAGAAACAACACTACATAAAGAGAGACCTAAGACAACAACATAGCAAGGCAGCAACACATGACAACACAGCATGGTAGCAACACAACATGACAACAACATGGTACAAACATTATTGGGCACAGACAACAGCCCAAAGTGCAAGAAGGTCAGAGACAACAATACATCACGCAAAGCAGCCACAACTGTCAATAAGAGTGTCCATGATTGAGTCTTTGAATGAAGAGATTGAGACAAAACTGTCCAGTTTGAGTGTTTGTTGCAGCTCGTTTCAGTCGCTAGCTGCAGCCAACTGAAAAGACGAGTGACCCAGGGATGTGTGTGCTTTGGGGACCTTTCACAGAATGTGACTGGCAGAACAGGTGTTGTACGTGGAGGATGAGGGCTGCAGTAGATATCCCAGATAGAGGTGAGTGAGGCCTAAGAGGGTTTTATAAATAAGCATCAACCCGTGGGTCTTGCAACAGGTATATAGTATGACCAGTTTACAGAGGAGTATAGAGTGCAGTGATGTGTCCTATAAGGAGCATTGGTGGCAAATCTGATGGCACATGCTATGTTTGTAAATTATGTCTGAGTGTTGAATGTTCCCCTGGCGATCTGTAAATTATGTCTGAGTGTTGGAATGTTCCCCTGGCAATCTGTACATTATGTCTGAGTGTTGGAATGTTCCCCTGGCGATCTGTACATTATGTCTGAGTGTTGGAATGTTCCCCTGGCGATCTGTAAATTATGTCTGAGTGTTGGAATGTTCCCTGGCGATCTGTAAATTATGTCTGAGTGTTGGAATGTTCCCCTGGCAATCTGTACATTATGTCTGAGTGTTGGAATGTTCCCCTGGCAATCTGTACATTATGTCTGAGTGTTGGAATGTTCCCCTGGCGATCTGTAAATTATGTCTGAGTGTTGGAATGTTCCCCTGGTGATCTGTACATTATGTCTGAGTGTTGAATGTTCCCCTGGCGATCTGTACATTATGTCTGAGTGTTGAATGTTCCCCTAGCGATCTGTACATTATGTCTGAGTGTTGGAATGTTCCCTGGCGATCTGTACATTATGTCTGAGTGTTGGAATGTTCCCTGGCGATCTGTAAATTATGTCTGAGTGTTGGAATGTTCCCCTGGCGATCTGTACATTATGTCTGAGTGTTGAATGTTCCCTAGCGATCTGTACATTATGTCTGAGTGTTGGAATGTTCCCCTGGCGATCTGTACATTATGTCTGAGTGTTGAATGTTCCCCTGGCTATCTGTACATTATGTCTGAGTGTTGGAATGTTCCCTGGCGATCTGTACAATTATGTCTGAGTGTTGGAATGTTCCCCTGGCGATCTGTACATTATGTCTGATCTGGCTATCTGTACATTATGTCTGAGTGTTGAATGTTCCCCTGGCGATCTGTAAATTATGTCTGAGTGTTGGAATGTTCCCCTGGCGATCTGTACATTATTGTACTTTTTACTCCATACATTTTCCTTAACACCCAAAAGTACTCATTACATTTTGATTGCTTAGCAGGACAGGAAAATGGTCCAATTCAGTTATCAACCAAACATCCCTGGTCATCCTTACTGCCTCTGATCTGGCAGACTCACTAAACACACATGCTTTGTTTGTAAATGATGTCTGAGTGCGGGGGTGTGCCCCTGGCTTTCCGTAAACAAAAAAGTGCAATCTGGTTTGCTTAATAAGGAATTAGAAATGTATACTTTTGATACTTAAGAATATTTCAAACCAAATACTTTTACTCAAGTAGTATTTTACTGGTTCTTACTTTTACTTGAGTCATTTTCTATTAAGGTGTCTTTGGTTTTACTCAAGTATGACAGTTGGATACCTTTTCCACCACTGCTGAGTGTTGGAATGTTCCCCTGGCTATCTGTAAATGATGTCTGAGAGTTGGAGTGTTCCCCTGGCTATCTGTAAATGATGTCTGAGAGTTGGAGTGTTCCCCTGGCTATCTGTAAATTATGTCTGAGAGTTGGAATGTTCCCCTGGCTATCTGTAAATTATCTGGTAAATTATGTCTGAGAGTAAATGATGTCTGAGAGTTGGAGTGTTCCCCTGGCTATCTGTAAATTATGTCTGAGAGTTGGAGTGTTCCCCTGGCTATCTGTAAATTATGTCTGAGAGTTGGAATGTTCCCCTATCTGTAAATTATGCTATCTGTAAATTATGTCTGAGAGTTGGAGTGTTCCCCTGGCTATCTGTAAATTATGTCTGAGAGTTGGAGTGTTCCCCTGGCTATCTGTAAATTATGTCTGAGAGTTGGAGTGTTCCCTGGCTCTGGCTATCTGTAAATTATGTCTGAGAGTTGGAGTGTTCCCTGGCTATCTGTAAATTATGTCTGAGAGTTGGAGTGTTCCCCTGGCTATCTGTAAATTATGTCTGAGAGTTGGAGTGTTCCCCTGGCTATCTGTAAATTATGTCTGAGAGTTGGAGTGTTCCCCTGGCTATCTGTAAATTATGTCTGAGAGTTGGAGTGTTCCCCTGGCTATCTGTAAATTATGTCTGAGAGTTGGAGTGTTCCCCTGGCTATCTGTAAATTATGTCTGAGAGTTGGAATGTTCCCCTGGCTATCTGTAAATTATGTCTGAGAGTTGGAGTGTTCCCCTGGCTATCTGTAAATTATGTCTGAGAGTTGGAGTGTTCCCCTGGCTATCTGCATGTCCCCAGTGAAAGTTGCACCCATGGGTTGGGGTTAGATTAGGAGATGGCTCAGTCCTCATATTATGATGCTACCAACACGATTGGAGTTTAGCCTAAAACAAAATGCAGCGAGAGACTGACACAAATGACAACACAGAATAGTAGAAGCGAAGGAAAGAACATCAAAAGTATGGTACCTTTTAAAAATGACTCAGACAAAGAGTTTTGATGGGATGTTTTAATATTCAATATGCATTTTGAAGTAGCACACTGTACAAAGATAGTTAAATCACTTCATCATCACACTGTCTGCACATTCCATCTGGATGGCTGGGATTAAGCTTACTGTATGACAATAATAGGCTATGCACACCAGAGAATAATCAGTCATTTTCCACTCATTTGTTCAGTGGCACAGTCCTGCAGACTCACTGGGGAAAATACATTCCCTTCTCAAACAAACACATTTAGGCTCCAATGAGATGAAACTCAAACAGTAACATACGGGTCCAACACAAGGTAAGGCACAGCAACTTACATGACATCATTAACATGTAAATAGCTGCATTGCAAATGTCCTTATAGCAACTCAATAATGTTTTTAATGCAGAAACATATAACACATATTGCACTATAGCAGACTCCCTCTCTTATCAGAATGATGTGTACATCCCAAGTCTCCTGGCAGCCTCTGACTTCTTGGGCCCTTTTCGCTGGGGGAAGGGGTAGTGGTGAAGGGGGCTGGAGGAGAACTGAGGTGGCTGCTGGCCCCCAAAACTCAGTTGTCTGGACAAAACGACTGGGACTGATAACTTCTGGGAGCCTGAAATGCTGTTACTGGAACTCAACTCTTCAGAATGGAAAGACGTAGAATCCCCCAAGACTTTGTCACTGGACGTCTCAGGACAGTCCTCAGAGAGCGAAGTCAAACTCGAAGAATTGCTGCCGGTGAATGTGGGGTTCGGATGAGGCGCTACGATACCGTTGGTCCGTCGGTGGATTCCTAAGTGTGTGTACCACGGAGTCATCTCCAGGTGCCTAACAAAATCAATCTCAGCCTCTGACACCGTCCTCTTCCTCTCATGTGTGCTCTTCATCTCCTGGTTGACCGGGACCATGTTGACCAGGGCTTTCCCACTGATCTCTGTTGCGTCATCAGCTGATACTGTCGGGAAATAGAATAGAAAAGTAAAGACAGGTTAACAGACATTTGCAATCAACCTTTCAGCTCAGAAAAAAATAAAAAATGAAGTGCTTACTTATGTAGTCTTGTTATTGTAACAAAAATATAACTTGTGTTCAAATGACACACATGGACACACACACACACTTCCAGAAGCCTATAGCCTAGCCAACAGATCTGACCTTCTTGCTTACAGCTGCATTAGGTTTGGATAGACTTCCTGTACATATTACCTAAACTACCTCGTACCCTTGCACATTGACTCGCGCTGGTACTCCTTGTATATGGCCTCGTTATTGTGATTTATTGTGTTACTTTTTTCAATTATCAAATGTTCTTACTTTTTACTTCTGCGTTGTTGGGAATGGGCTCATAAGTTAGCATTTCATGGTAAAGTCTACAACAGTTGTATTCCATTGGCGCATGTGACAAATACACTTTTATTTGAATGGGACAATTTTAAAGTACAAGGCATTTGTCATCCCTGGATTGAGGTATGTTTTCTGAATAATATATTGCAGGGGCTCCACAGGTGTTCACGAAGGAAGTCTGTCCGACCCTAGCGCAGCTGTAAGGGTCAGGTCTACTGGCTACCTATAGGCTACAGTAACTGCCATTTTTGTTGTTCAAAGCAGACGGATCAGGATAATCTGTTATATGAAGAAACAAAAGTAGCCAAGACTAATTCAGTCAAAACTGCTGAAATTCACATTATACAAATCCATTATAGATATAAAAGACCTAGGAAGCAGAACATCGGCCTGTTGCCAGACAAAACTTTAGACAAAACTGGTTGTGTGCATGCCAAGCTCGCACAGCACTCATCGAAAGAGTTGCCTACCTTGTCTGAATAAAACCACCCGGGTCTTTTGTTTCTCTTTAGTGCAGTTGTACTGTTCTCTCAAAAGTGTAATGTCCTGGTTCATCCTGGTTCGGTCCGCGACAATTTCACGTTGGTCCTCGTCCTCAACCAAATGACTCACGTCTCCGGCTGTTTCCCTACGACTCCGGGATCTTATCGGTTCACAGGAACACGTCGAATTGCAACAGGAGCACCAGGGCGACAACATCCTGTTTGCATTGACGACCTATTTAGATTTTTATTTCCCCAATCAAAAGAAGGCACAACTGACAGAATGAAAAGTTGATTATTTAACTACCTGCCGCATGTAGAATAGCCCACGGCACTGTGTGCATCTGATTAGGTGTGTAGTGTAACCTATGTACAGTGGTTCTGCAGTTTAATTGATGTGCAAACAACTGAGGAGAATTTAAGGTTAGCCTTTTCTTTTACAAAAGACCAATTAGGTGCAGTACAATGTGTAATTTAGCTAGTTATGGTAAAAGGTGAAAACTGCTTATCTGTATAATAGAATAAAGTAAAATAGGTGAATAGGTTAGTATGACTTTATATAATACAATATTATAAAGTAATGCATGCAGTAAACTATGCTACACAAGCATTAAGTTACGTTTGAGTCTTCATACTATATAATCCAGTACGTGGGCTTTTTTATTTTTATTATCTGTAGCCCTAACAATCTAAATTCATTTACATGTTTATGCATTATGTTCTGGAAAGATCTTTTGAATGACCCACTTGTTACTTGGACTAGTTGGCACTGGCACAGTATATTGACACAACAGTGTTGTTGAAGTTGTGGGTGAGTCCTGCTTTGGAGGGGTGGCATAAATGGACGACATGGTGACACATCTAGCAGGTGTATCTGTGCTGTAAAACCCTTCACAGGAAGTATGCCCTCAGTTTAATGCTTGGCAATTAGGCCTATTCACACATCACTCCTTTGCTCCATTATTACTGCCTGGAAAATGGGTCTTTCTCCTTACTAAAGCATTAAGGCATGTGTTTCAAAGATATCAGTAGGCCTACCACAGGGATTTTCTATGCAAACACTCCCTCTTCCATGAATTGTTCAAAAGGACCTGTGGATTTCCTGTTTCTGAAAAAGAAGCAGAGGGCTGCTGATACAGCAAATGAAAGAACTCAATGGGGGGGGTTCTCTCTCTCTCTCTCAAAAGAGAACTTTCGATTTAAAAAAGTAATCAGAATAGCCGGTAATGATTGACATGAATAAAGCCAAGGACAGAGTAGTGACTGCACAGTCAAAAAAGGGCTCAATCAAGCATGCACATTCTATAGGAACGCACCCCAGTGTACTGTAGCTCGCCAGTCACTACACCACCCACTGCAAACCACATCATTTCAACGTAGAAAAGTGGGTAATATTCGGTTGAGATGATGATCAATGAAATGTCAACCTTTATTCACCCACTGAAAAGACAGACAGAAGTTTGTGCAAGTACATAGTGCAAGTGATCAATACAGTATGACATTCTGTTCAGATATCTACATTGTGAAGATCTCCACAGATCTGTAACCTTTGCATGCTATCTTGAACATGCACATATTCTATGATTACATAATATGACTTTTATAGTTACAGTAACCTCAACAATGTGGCAATGGATGTGTTAGTCATTTTAATGTTGAATAAAAACTGTTACATTTGTTTGTAAGATAGCCTTAACTTTAGGTTATTTACTGTATGTCAAGTCATGTCAAGTTGTGTTAGGTTGACAATGCAATGTCAATGTAATTCTTGCATAGTTTAATTTGAGCCACTGGTTTAATTCTAATCTTTAACTTTTTTGGGGGGTTTAGTTGGAGACGTAAATCCAACATATTTGTTAATTTGTCGACAAGTTAATAGGCTATTTACTGTCTTGCAAAAGTGATGATGAATTGTGTTTGGTTGTCAATGCAACCAAATGTCAACATTTAAAGGAGATGTATATGTTCTGCCACTGACTTAGTCTGATTTTAATTCCAGTTTGTCTACAAATTAATAATTGATATGTTGGATTCACCTCTGCATCTCAAACAAAAATCAAAGTTAAAGAATAGAACTAAATCTAATTCAACTGTAAACTTGTAATTTGATTTAGTTCTGTTCTTTAACTTAGATTTTTTGGTTGAAATGGAGATGTGAATCAAACATATTCATTATTAACTTGAAGATTCAATTTGACATCAACCGAAGCTTGAAACCCTAGTCATATACAGTGCATTCGGAAAGTATTCAGACCCCTTGACTTTTGCTACGTTACAGCCTTATTCAAAAATGTATTAAATTGTTTTTTCCCCTCATCAATCTACACCCCATAATGACCAAGAAAAAATAGGTTTAGACGTTTTTGCTAATTTATATGAACAACAAAAAAATATCACATATACATAAGTATTCAGACCCTTTACTCAGTACTTTGTTGAAGCACCTTTGGCAGCAATACAGCATCTAGTCTTCTTGAGTATGACGCTACAAGCTTGGCACACCTGTATTTGTCAGCATTTCACTGTATTCGGCACATGTGACAAATACAATTTGATTTGATTTGGGGAGTTTCTCCCATTCTTATCTGCAGATCCTCTCAAGCGCTGTCAGGTTGGATTGAGCATTGCTGCACAGCTATTTTCAGGTCTCCCCAGAGATGTTCGATCGGGTTCAAGTCCGGGCTCTGGCTGGACGACTCAAGGACATTCAGAGACTTTGTCGTTTTCTTGTTGGAAGGTGTTGGAAGGTGCAATAATAGTGTTTAATATGATTTTTGAATGACTACCTCATCTCTGTACCCCACACATGCAATTATACTGTATGTAATGTCCCTCATTCAAATAGTGAATTTCAAACACAGATTCAACCATGAAGACCAGGGAGGTTTTCCAATGCATCGCAAATAAGGGCACCTATTGGTAGATGAGTAAAAAAAACAAAAAAACACTGAATATCCCTTTGAGCATGATTAAGTTATTAATTACACTTTGGATGTATCAATACACCAGGTTACTACAAAGATACAGGCGTCCTTCCTAACTCAGTTTCCGGAGAGGAAGGAAACCTCTCAGGGAATTACACCATGAGGCCAATAGTGATTTTAAAACAGTTACAGAGTTTAATGGCTGTGATAGGAGAAAACTGAGGATGGATCAACAACATTGTAGTTTCTCCACAATACTAACCTAATTTGACAGAGTGAAAAGAAGGAATCCTGTAAAGAATAAAAAATATTCTAAAACATGCATCCTTGTTTGCAACAAGGCATTAAAGCAATACTGCAAAAAATGTGGCAAAGCAATTCACTTTTTGTCCTGAATTCAAAGTGTTATGTTTGGACCAAATCCAATACAACACATTACTGAGTACCACTCTCAATATTTTTAAGCATAGTGGTGGCTGCTTCATGTTATGGGTATGCTTGTAATTGTTAAGGACTGAGTAGTTTTCCGGGGATAAAAAATTAATTGCATCAAGCTAAGCACCGGCAGAAAAAAACTGTCTCAGTCTGCTTTCATTCAGACACTGGGAGATTAATTCACCTTTCAGCAGGACAATAACCCAAAACACAAGGCCAAATCTACACCGGAGTTGCTTACCAAGAACACAGTGAATGTTTCTGAGTGGCCGAGTTACAGTTTTGAGTTAAATCTACTTGAGAATCTATGTCAAGACCTGAAAATGGTTGTTTAGCAATGATCAACAACCAATTTGACAGAGCTTGAAGAATTTGCGAAGAATAATGGGCAAATGTTGCACAATCCCGTTGTGGTAAGCTCTTAAAGACTTACCCAGATAGACTCACAGCTGTAATCACTGCCAAAGGTGCTTCGACAAAGCATTGACTCATGGGTGTGAATACTTATGTAAATATTTCTGCATTTCATTTTCAAAACATTCTATAAACATGTTTTCACTTTGTCATTGTGGGGTATTGTGTTTAAATGGGTCAGAAAAAAACGATTTAATCCATTTTGAATTCAGGCTGTAAATTACAGCCTGTAACACAAGAAAATGTGGAATAAGTCAAAGGGTATGAATACTCTCTGAAGGCACTGTATCAATTTGTTTAACCCTGGGAGGAATTGAAACAATAGCTGTTGATGACTTCGCAAATGCTATTTAGGCATAAATAGTATAATATATATATATATATATATATATATATATATATATATATATATATATATATATATATATATATATATATATATATATATATATAATATATATATATAATATATATACATGAGCATTTGTGATTTTTTAAATAAACATAGCTAAAGAAACAGAACCATACTCTATAAGTCATGTATATATATATGATTAAAAAATCACAAATTCTCATGTTCATCATCTCCATCACCACGCCAAAATCAACAAATTGAAAATGGTGCATTTCTATGTCTTGTAGTAAAAAATATATATTTCTCTAAGTATTTCCAATGACATCAAATCAAATAACATTTTCTTCATCACATGCTGCAAATACAACAGGTGTAGACCTTATGTCACGCCCTGGTCTTAGTATTTTGTGTTTATATATTTATTTGGTCAGGCCAGGGTGTGACATGGGTTTATTTTGTGTTGTGTTTTCGTATTGGGGTTTTAGTAGGCATTGGGATTGTGGCTGAGTAGGGGTGTCTAGCATAGTCTATGGCTGCCTGAGGCGGTTCTCAATCAGAGTCAGGTGATTCTCGTTGTCTCTGATTGGGAACCATATTTAGGTAGCCTGGGTTTCACTGTGTGTTTTGTGGGTGATTGTTCCTGTCTTAGTGTTTTGTATTTCACCAGATAGGCTGTTTCGGTTTTCATTATTTCATTCCATTAGTTTTGTAGTTTCTGTATGTATAGGTTTTCCTTCATTAAAATATATCATGAATCATCATCACGCTGCATTTTGGTCTGATCCTTGTTCTACCTCTTTGTCAGAGGAGGAGATAGAAGAGAGCCGTTACACCTTACCATTAAATGCTTACCTTACTTACAGGCCCTTAACCAACAATGCAGTTTTTTTTAAGTAAGTAAGAACAATTTGCTAAATAAACTAAAGGAAAACAAGTAACTCAATAAAATAACTATAACGAGGCTATATACAATGGGTACCGGTATCGAGTCAATGTGTAGGAGTACAGGGTAGTTGAAATAATTGAGGTAATATGTACATGTAGGTAGGGGAAAAGTGACTATGCATAGATAATAAAAAGAGAATATCAGCAGTGTGTGTGTGTGTGTGTGTGTGTGTGTGTGTGTGTGTGTGTGTGTGTGTGTGTGTGTGTGTGTGTGTGTGTGTGTGTGTGTGTGTGTGTGTGGTGTCAATATGCATGTGTTTTGTGTGTGTGTGATGGAATGTCAGTGTAGTATGTGTGAGTGTGGTTAGAGTCCAATGAGTGTACATGGAGTCAGTGCAAAAAATAAGAATAAACTAAGGGGGTCAATGTAAATAGGTCTGGTAACCATTTGATTAACTGTTCAGCAGTCTTATGGCATGGGGGTAGAAGCTGTTAAGGAGCCTTTTCGTCTCAGACTCGGCACTCGGTACCGCTTGCTGTGATGGTAGCAGAGTGAACAGCCTATGACTTGGATGGCTGGAGTCTTTGAAAATTTTTCGGGCCTTCCTCTGACGCTGCATGGTATAGAGGTCCTGGATGGCAGGGAGCTCGGCCCCAGTCACGTACTGAGCCGTACGCATTACCCTCGGTAGCGACTTGCGGTCGGATGCCGAGCAGTTGCCATACCAAGCGGTGATGGAACCAGTCAGGATGCTCTCGATGGTGCAGCTGAATAACCTTTTTAGAATCTGAGTTCCCATGCCAAATCTTTTCAGCCTCCTGTGGGGGAATAGGCATTGTCGTGCCCTCCTTACAACCGTGTTGGTGTATTTGGGCCATGATAGGTCCTTAGTGATGTGGACACCAAGGAACATGAAGCTGTCAGTGAAGACACTTGCCAACTGGTCAGCACATGCTCTGAGTTTGTGTCCTGGTAATCCATCTGGTTCAGCGGCCTTGTGAATGTTAATTGGTTTAAAGGTCTTACTCACATTGGCACACACTGTCATCCAGAACAGCTGGTGCTCTAATGCACGGTTCAGTGTTGCTTGCCTCGAAGCAAACATAGAAGGCATTTAGCTCGTCTGGTAGGCTTGCGTAATTGGGCTGTTTGCAAGCCCTGCCACATCCAACGAGCATCAGAGCTGGTGTAGTAGGATTCGTTCTTAGTCCTGTATTGACACTTTGCCTGTGTGATGGTTCTTTGGAGGGTGTAGCATGATTTCTTATAAGCGTCCAGATTAGTGTCCCACCCCTTGAAAGTGACAGCTCTAGCCTTTAATTTAGTGTGGATGTTGCCTGTAATCCATGGCTTTTGTTTGGGATATACGTACGTATGGTCACTGCGGGGACGTCGACTTCAATGCACTTATTTATGAAGCTGGTGACTGATGTGGTATACTCCTCAATGCCATCGAATGAATCCCGGAACATATTCCAGACTGCTAGCAAAACAGTCCTGTAGCTTAGCATCCACTTCATCGGACCACTTTCATATTGAGCACGTCACTGGTACCTCCTGTTTGAGCTTTGGCTTGTAATAGAGTTATGGCCAGATTTGCCACATTATTATTTTTTCTCTAGTTGCACGTGAAATGTTGGTAGGAATTAGGTAAAACTGACATTTTCCTGCATTAAAGTCCCCGGCCACTAGGAACGGTGCCTCTGGATGACAATTTTCTTGTTTGCTTATGGCCTTATACAGCTCGTTGAGTGCAGCCTTAGTGCCAGCGGTAAATAGATAGCAATGAAGAATATAGTTGAAAACTCTCTTGCTAAATAGTGTGGTCTACAGCTTATGATGAGGTACTCTAACTCACGCAAGCAAAACCTTGAAATTTCCTTAATATTAGATATTGCGCACCAGCTGTTGTTGACAAAGAGACACACCCCATCCCCACGGATCTTACTGGAGGCTGATGTTTTGTCTTACCACTGCATGCAAAACCCAGCTAACTGTATATTATCCATGTCCTTGTTCAGCCACGACTCAGTGAAACATAGGATATTACCATTTTGAAAGTCCTGTTCATAGGATAGTCTTGAACAAACCTTATCCAGTTTAGTAGACAATTAGTAGGTCATGTCTAATTAAAATTGGTCAAAATCACACGATGCACACCGATGATGTCATTGGAAAAACGTGTCTATTAAAAACACACTATTTTCACATATGTCGATGTTGGGGAGGTACTAGAGATGATGAATATGAAGTATAAAAATGCTGAAGTTTGCCTTTAAACCTAACCTTTGGAATGACTTTGATAGCAACAGTGAATCTATTTCATTATTAAGAGATCTCTCAGTAATAATTCTCACGATAGCACATTGGTAGTAGTCCTTGACAAATATCAAAGCAGGGCTTGGTTTAAACCCTGGATGGGAGACTAAATGGATAGCTGATCAACTCTCCACTTGGAGTTAATGCCCAGACTATAGTTTTTTTTCTGATAGTGGATATAACTTTGTAGATCTGACGTTGTTTCAAAGGTACAAATTCGAGATATTTTATACAAGGTTTGTCTATGTTGAAAATTGGTTACCATGGTGACAATTCATGGTTCAAGCTTCACCCTCTAAATGACTTTTTGCAAATCCAATGTATTTTCCACATAGATTCCACAAATTTTGTTGTGCGTCAGCAGTTTTTTTATTGTTATGTCAGTCTCTGACAGTCACTCAATTAGCCCATGTCAGCTAAATGTTTTTAGATTGGTAAGTTAGTCTAGCCAGCTATCAAAGCTACCGACCGGGGGTCCCCATTGACTTTGCTAGTCACCCTCACTCAGATATCATATTAAAAACTTCTAACCCTTCTTTCCACCACATGTCAAAATGTGTAGAATTGCAGGAAATTAGCTGTAAAATTGCAACATTTTCTCTACGCATGGCAAAATGTGTAAAAGTGTCACTTAGGTCCCACAAAAAGCTAGGGCCGGCTCTGACTGCGTGCTTGGGTATGGCTGTGGGTACATGAGCCACTGCCACCCCTCATGAGGAGTTCAGATTTTTTGTGACCCCCCAAACCCCATCGAAGTTGCCCTGCTGTAAGATATGATGTGGTTAGCTGATACGCAGAATACCTATCCAGGAGTCATAAGATCATACGATCATAAGAACTTTCAACAGTAAGTTGAGACCACAGGAGGTTGGTGGTATCTTAATTGGGGAGGATGGGCTCGTGGTAATGCCTGAAGTGGAATAGGTGGAACTGCCGATTCATTTCACCTGAGGTTTTGATTTCAGCACTCAACATGAAGGGCTATTATAACTACATCGTTGTGTGTGTAATACTTCATAGGCACGCATATATTTGAGTTAACATGGAAGAGGAGAAAAAACGACCAATCAGAGGCTACATTATTATAGCTTTGCTTATCTTGAAAACTTAGTCTCTCAAGTAACCCATTAGTGTGTGCCACTATTATTTGACTGTCAAGATTTAGTAGGCAACTTATTTAGGTCTGTTCATTCACTGCATTTGATGGGCATTTTCTTCACTCATTCTGGATTTCGGGCTTGGAGCCAGACAGTTTCATTGTTTATTCATAACTAACATGTTTAATCTACTGCAGCTGCTCACTCAATCCATTTCCCCAATGTTGTGTTCAGCTGAAGGTGGTTGCTGTTGATGGGAACCTCAATGTTGTCCACCGGAACAATGTGCAGTTTGACAGTGAACTGTCAGAATTCAGGTAAAACAACAATGAACTAAAGAGAGAAATACGTGCACTCCATAATGTTTTGGATGATTTGTGTTAACAAACAAACCACTTTATTTATTTATTTATCCTCCAAGGACTCAGGGAGGGGTCCGTATCCATGTAGACAGGCTTACTGTCACTCCTTCTGTGGTCATGTTGGTTAAGGTTGTAGTGCACCATGAATAGTACACTACTTTATAGTGCACAAGTACAACTATTTGCTCAGCTCAGTTCACTCTGTTCAAACAATTACATAGCTGAAGTAGTCCATTACTCACCTCTCAGCCGTTATTCAGTTGAGTTCAAAGGTAGGGCCTACAACAGTAAGATCACCAAAAGTGTTGTAACAAATCCAATACACTGCCTCAAACTATAAGATTTCTGAAACTAATTTAATTTTACTGCAGATAATTCATATTTTGGAAAAATATGAAATGATCTCTCCACTATCTTCAGCAGAAATACACAATGCTTTGAATCAACAGTCATCAAGATCGGAACGCTACTGGCAGAGCCAATCATGTTTTAGTCCTGTGATTTGAACTGAGACATTCTATGGGGATTTCCAAGGCACTTGACCTGGTCGTTGAAAGCCCTATGTGGGAGTGGCCAGGTGTGTGGACTGTACTAGAAATATATTAAAGTGCTCCATTTTGTATTTTGATTAAAGTCAGGCAACACATGTATTGTATTTCATCATTTCCCTTTTTAACAGCAACATAGCAGTGTGTACTGGAGGAAAGGAACCAACCAAGCTCTCAGTGATCTCAATCCAGGAAAAAGTTTGCATGAACTTCTGCAGGTAAGTTGCCCTATAGATAGCATGGATAGTTTCTATACTCTGCTTGTCTCAGTGCAACAGTGACATGATTTTCGATACAGTGCCCTGTTTTTCTCAGAGTATTGCTGTTGGTAAATGTCAAATAGGTGGTATCCGCCTGGTTAAAAGTTAATATATTAACTTCCTTGTGTGGGTAAAAAAAAAAACACATTGGCCAAAGTCTTTGATACATTGCAAGCACAGCCAACCATATATAGACAAATGTTTGTTCATTAATCCAACACTAACACTCAAACCCTGAGATATATTCAGTTACTGAAGGGGATATTTTTATCTCAGTGAATTTGCAAGTCTAAAAGGACCATGAGAAGGTTTTGCTTTCTGTATGTCTTAAAGTAATGATGAACTGTCATTTCTCTTTGCTTATTTGAGCTGCTCTTGCCATAATATGGACTTGGTTTCTTACGAAATAGGGCTATCTTCTGTATACCACCCCTACCTTGTCACAACAGAACTGATTGGCTCAAATGCAATAAGAAGGAAAAAAAATTGACAAATTAACTTTTAACAAGGCACACCTGTAAATTTAAATGGATTCCAGGTGACTATTTTATTTAATTTATTTTTATTTCACCTTTATTTAACCAGGTAGGCCAGTTGAGAACAAGTTCTCATTTACAACTGCAACCTGGCCAAAATAAAGCAAAGCAGTGTGACAAAAACAACAACACAGAGTTACACATAAACAAACGTACAGTCAATAACACAAAAGAAAATAAAAATAAACAGATCTATGTGCAGTCTGTGCAAATGTAGAAGAGTAGGGAGGTAGGCAATAAATAGACCCTAGCAGTGAAAATAATGACAATATAGTGTTAATACTGGAGTGATAGATGTGCAGATGATGAACGTGCAAGTAGAGATACTGGGGTGCAAAAGAGCAAGAGGGTAAGTAATAATATGGGGATGAGGTAGTCGGGTGTGCTATTTACAGATTGGCTGTGTAAATGTACAGTGATCGGTAAGCTGCTCTGACAGCTGATGCTTAAAGTTAGAGAGGGAGATATAAGACTCCAGCTTCAGAGATTTTTCAATTCGTACCAGTTATTGGCAGCAGAGATTTGGAAGGAAAGGCGGCCAAAGGAAGTGTTGCCTTTGGGGATGACCAGTGCAATATACCTGCTGGAGTGCGTGCTATGGGTGGGTGTTGCTATGGTGACCAGTGAGCTGAGATAAGGCGAGGCTTTACCTAGCAAAGACTTATAGATGACCTGGAGCCAGTGGGTTTGGCGACAGATATGTAGTGAGGGCCAGCCAAAGAGAGCATACAGGTCGCAGTGGTGGGTGGTATATGGGGCTTTGGTGATAAAACGGATGGCAGTGTGATAGACTACATCTAGTTTGCTGAGTAGAGTGTTGGGGGCTATTTTGTAAATGACATCGCGGAAGTCAAGGATCGGTAGGATAGTCAGTTTTACGAGGGTATGTTTGGCAGCATTAGTGAAGGAGGCTTTGTTGCAAAACAGGAAGCAGATTCTAGATTTAATTTTGGATTGGAGATGCTTAATGTGAGTCTAGAAGGAGAGTTTACAGTCTAACCATACACCTAGGTATTTGTAGTTGTCCACATATTCTAGGTGAGAACCGTCCAGGGTATTGATGCTAGTTGGGCAGGAGGATGCGGGCAGCAATCCTTGTTGAAGAGCATGCACTTAGTTTTACTAGCATTTATAAGCAGTTGGAGGCCACGGAAGGAGAGTTGTATGGCATTGGAGCTCGTTTGGAGGTTTGTTAGCACAGTGTCCAAAGAAGGGCCAGATGTATACAGAATGGTGTTGTCTGCGTAGAGGTGGATCAGAGCATCACCAGCATCAAGAGCGACATCATTGATATATACAGAGAAAAGAATCAGCCCGAGAATTTAACCCTGTGGCACCCCCATAGGTCCGGACAACAGGCCCTCCAATTTGACACACTGAAATCTATCTGAGAAGGTGAGGCAGTCATTTGAGAAGCCAAGGCTATTGATTATGCCGATAAGAATGCGGTGATTGAAAGACTCGAAAGCCTTGGCCAGGTTGATGAAGACGGCTGCACAATACTGCCTTATATCGATGGCAGAATTTGATATCATTTAGGACCTTGAGCGTGGCTAAGGTGCACCCATGACTCGCTCTGAAACCAGATTGCATAGTGGAGAAGGTACGGTGGGATTTGAAATGGTCAGTGATCTGTTTATTAACTTGGCTTTCGAAGATTTTAGAAAGGCAGGGCAGGATGGATATAGGTCTATAACAGTTTGGGTCTAGAGTGTCTCCCCCTTTGAAGAGAGGGATGACCGTGGCAGCTTTCCAATCTTTGGGAATCTCAGATGATACAAAAGAGAGGGTGAACAGGCTACTAATAGGGGTTGCAACAGTTTCGGTGGATAATTTTAGAAAGAGAGGGTCCAGATTGTCTAGCCCAGCTGATTTGTAGGGATACAGATTTTGCAGTTCTTTCAGAACATCAGCTGTCTGGATTTGGGTGAAGGAGAAGCGGGAAGGGGGGTATGGGCAGGTTGCTGCAGGTTGTGCTGAGATGTTGGCCAGGGTAGAGGTAGCCAGGTGGAAAGCATGGCCAGCTGTGAAAAAATGCTTATTGAAATGATCAATTATCATAGATTTATCGGTGGTGACGGTGTTTCCTATCATCAGTGCAGTGGGCAGCTGGGAGGAGGTGCTCTTATTCTCCATGGACTTTACAGTGTCCCAAAACTTGGAATTAGTGCTACAGGAAGCACATTTCTGTTTGAAAAAGCTAGCCTTAGCTTTCCTAACTGACTGAGGTTATTGGTTCCTGACTTCCCTGAAAAGTTGCATATCGCAGGGGAATTTTCGATGCTAATGCAGAACGCCACAGGATGTTTTTGTGCTGGTCAAGGGCAGTCAAGTCTGGGGTGAACCAAGGGCTATATCTGTTCTTAGTTCTACATTTTTTGAATGGGGAATGCTTATTTAAGATGGAGAGGAAATCACTTTTGAAGACCAACCAGACATCCTCTACTGACGGGATGAGGTCAATATCCTTCCAGGATACCCGGGCCAGGTTGATTAGAAAGGCCTGCTTGCTGAAGTGTTTTAGGGAGCATTTGACAGTGATGAGGGGTACCAGTACGCATGCAGGCAATGAGGCAGTGATTGCTGAGATACTGGTTGAAGACTGCATAGGTGTATTTAGAGAGCAGGTTTGTCAGGATGATATCTAAGAGGGTGCCCATGGTTACGGATTTAGGGTTGTACCTGGTAGGTTCCTTGATGATTTGTGTGAGATTGAGGGCATCTAGCTTAGATTGTAGGATGGCCGGGGTGTTAAGCATGTCCCATTTTAGGTCACCTAACAGTACAAACTCTGAAGATAGATGGGGGGCGATCAATTCACATATGGTGTCCAGGGCACAACTGGGGGCCGAGGGGGGTCTATAACAAGCGGCAACGGTGAGAGACCTATTTCTGGAAAGGTGGATTTTTAAAAGTAGAAGCTTGAATTGTTTGGGCACAGAACTGAATAGTATGACAGAACTCTGCAGGCTATCTCTGCAGTTGATTGCAATTCCGCCCCTTTTGGCAGTTCTATCTTGTCAGAAAATGTTATAGTTAGGGATGGAAATTTCAGGATTTTTGGTTGCCTTCCTAAACCAGGATTCAGATACGGCTAGGACATCCGGGTTGGTGGAGTGTGCTAAAGCAGTGAATAAAACAAACTTAGGGAGGAGGCTTCTCATGTAACATGCATGAAACCAATGCTTTTACGGTTATAGAAGTCAACAAATGAGAGCGCCTGGGGAATGGGAGTGATGCTGGGGGCTGCAGGGCCTGGGTTAAACCTCTACATCACCAGAGGAACAGAGGAGGAGTAGGATAAGAGTATGGCTAAAGGCTAAATTAACTGGTCGTCTAGTGCATTCAGAGGGTAAAGAGAGTAAAAGGAGCAGGTTTCTGGGTTTGGAAGAATAAATTTAAGTCATAATGTACAGACAAGGGTATGGTAGGATGTGAGTACAGTGGAAGCAAGCCTAGGCATTGAGTGATGATGAGAGAGGTTTTGTCTCTAGAGGCACCATTTAAGCCAGGTGCTGTGACCGCATGTGTGGGGGGTGGAACATAAGGGCTAGCTAAGGCATATTGAGCCAAGCTTGAGGCTCTACAGTGAAGTAAGACAAGAATTACTAACCAAAACAGCAATAGACAAGGCATATTAACATTAGGGAGAGGCATGTGTAGCCGAGTTATCATAGGGTCCAGTGAGTAGCTAGGCGAGCTGGAGGCACGACGATTCAGACAGCTAGCAGGCCGGGGCTAGCAGCAGGCTAGCAGATGGGCCTCAGGGGGACGTCGCAACTGAAGAGTCTGATGAAACACCCTCGGATGGTTACGTCGGCAGACCAGTCGTGATGGATCGGTGGGGCTCCGTGTCGGCAGCATAGGGTCCAGGCCAATTTGGCAGAATAATTTTTGAAGTCCAGAAATTATCTGATGGAATTCTTCAGCTAGCCGGGAGAAGAGCCTAGCTCGAGTCTAACTGGTGCTTGCTTCAGGACAGAAATCCCCTCGTCAGTTACATCAGTAGACCAGTCGTGATGGATCGGCGGGGCTCCGTGTCAGCAGCAAAAGACCAGGCCAATTGTAAAAAGAGGTAATTGAAGCCCAGCGATTGCTTGATGGAATCTCTTTGGCTAGCCGGGAGATGGGCCTAGTTCGAGGCTAGCTCCAGGCTAACTGGTGCTTGCTTCGGGACAGTGACGTTAGACAGGAGTAGCCACTCGGATAGCAGCTAGCTAGCTGCGATGATCCGGAGTAAAGGTTCAGAGCTTGCGGTAGAAATCCGGGGGTGTGGTAGAGAAAAGCAGTCCGATATGCTCTGGGTTGATATCACGCTGTGCAGGCTGGCAGGTATTGACCGGGCTGAGGCTGGCAGTCTGCCTTAACAGTGATAACCCCTATCCTTTTTCACTCAACTTCACACTTTTCCAAACACAAAAACACACACCCCACCTTCCATCCCAATACATCTGAACATACATCACCCACATACTGTGCCTTCTATGTCCTCCGTGTTTTATTTCTACCACGTTGATTGAGTACTTTTGTGTTTCAGTTCCTTATATATTTGGGGCGGCAGGGTAGCCTAGTGGTTAGAGCCTTAGACTAGCAACCGGAAGGCTGCAAGTTCAAACCCCCAAGCTGACAAGGTACAAATCTGTCGTTCTGCCCCTGAACAGGCAAGTTAACCCACTGTTCCTAGGCCGTCATTGAAAATAAGAATTTGTTCTTAACTGACTTGCCTAGTTAAATAAAAAATAAAAAAATATATGAAGAAGTATTATTTAGTTAATTATAATTTCTTCTAATGCGGTCTCATCCATTTCTGAAATACTATAAATCGAAAGTTGAATACGAATTATTTTACCACAGTCCTTATCGAGTTGGATTTTGTCGACAGCATCGCTTGGGATCTGTAGCACTGTAAGAAATACCTTTCCACCAAACTTTCAGGATATTCACCCTCTTTTTCTTTGATACCTTTAAGTACCAGATTTTCTCTTACAGATCTAGTCTGTATGTCAAGTAAGGCTCCTCTAAGAAACATGTTCTCCTTTTTATGTTCATTAACGTCTGTTTCAATCTTATTGACTGACCCTTTCTTTCTCTGTTGTCGCAGCTTTTCGTCACTCATCTAGCAGCTCACCTTCAACTCCTTTATATCTCTACTGACTAACTCAAGTATGCCCAGTTGATCATGTCTTGACTTTAACAGATCAGTTTCTACCCTTATCATTCCCAGTGTGGAAAAGCAGAAATTGTCTGTGTCCCTCGAAGTGTCACGTTGAATGTTTACCCTCCTTCATGTTTGCGTGTGAAGTGCTAATATTAAGTCAAACTTACAGATATTGAATATAACGTTTTTTATCTTGAGGCGATCTGCACAGCTGTGTTCATTCCGCCATCTTACCTTTTCTGTTGTTTGCCAATCAAACCCGATCTCCAGAATTTCAGAATTTTTTTACACAATCTCTTAGTGGTCAAATTTAGAGGCAATTTTATCAGTGAATTTATTACAAATGGATGTGTGTTTAACAATGTGTACTGTAAAAAGCTATGTAAAATTGTTTATAACATCATTCATGTTCCAACTGTTATTATTTTTTAAATTTCTTTCAACAACAATAAGGTTATCAAGGGGATTTTCTCTGTATGTTGTCAGCAGCACTGAAACCATGTTGACATTATAATCAAGTCCTGTATCTGTTTTTCGCTTGAATTTCGTTACAATATATAGCAGGGTAAGGGGGGTCTTGGGGTCTTGTTTAGCATACAGGAAGAATACGGTCATTTGTGTGACTGTGTAAAATTATCTCTCTCAGTGGAGCGCACAATTTGACCATAACATTTAAGTCTGTCTCTCCTGGATTAGCACACCAGCCTGTGCTGAGGAGAGTTTCCTAGACAATGATATCTGGTGATATACACAGTAGTAGTAGACCAAGGGGCTGTGATAACATACATTATGAATAACATACAGTCATTTTAAGATTAGTCAGAATGGACTTACTTGGTGGTTGATTAAAGCATTTATTATAATCCAATATACAAATGATGAAATACTCATGTTAAAGTGTTACCCAAACATGTTGTGCACGTGGCTCCGTATGATCCTTATTTTATTAAAACTGTCCTGCATTGAGGTGTACCGTGTATTCTATATTATTTATGTTCTTTGGAAAGGTTTGATCAGTCGTTCTGATTTTGTGACATGTTTATTCTTCTCATTTATTAAGGTTCAGGGATGAATTTGATGGACATATTCAGCGAGCAGTGGTAGGAGTCCAGCGAGCAGTGGTCGGAGTCCAGCGAGCAGTGGTCGGAGTCCAGCGAGCAGTGGTCGGAGTCCAGCGAGCAGTGGTCGGAGTCCAGCGAGCAGTCTTCGGTCCAGCGAGCAGTGGTTGGAGTCCAGCATGCAGTGGTCGGAGTCAGCAGTGGTCGGAGTCCAGCGAGCAGTGGTCGGAGTCCAGCGAGCAGTCTTCGGAGTCCAGCGAGCAGTCTTCGGAGTCCAGCGAGCAGTGGTCCCAGCGAGCAGTGGTCAGAGTCCAGCAAGCAGTGGTCGGAGTCCAGCGAGCAGTGGTCGGAGTCCAGCGAGCAGTGGTCGGAGTCCAGCGAGCAGTCTTCGGAGCCCAGCGAGCAGTCTTCGGAGCCCAGCGAGCAGTGGTCGGAGCCCAGCGAGCAGTGGTCGGAGTCCAGCGAGCAGTGGTCAGTGGTCAGAGTCCAGCGAGCAGTGGTCGGAGTCCAGCGAGCAGTGGTCGGAGTCCAGCGAGCAGTGGTCGGAGTCCAGCGAGCAGTCTTCGGAGCCCAGCGAGCAGTGGTCCAGCGAGCAGTGGTCGGAGTCCAGCGAGCAGTGGTCGGAGTCCAGCGAGTCCAGCGAGCAGTCTCCAGCGAGCAGTGGTCGGAGTCCAGCGAGCAGTGGTCGGAGTCCAGCGAGCAGTGGTCGGAGCCCAGCGAGCAGTGGTCGGAGTCCAGCCCAGCGAGCAGTGGTCGGAGTCCAGCGAGCAGTGGTCGGAGTCCAGCGAGCAGTGGTCGGAGTCCAGCGAGCAGTGGTCGGAGTCCAGCGAGCAGTGGTCGGAGTCCAGCAGCAGTGGTCGGAGTCCAGCAGGCAGTGGTCAGTGGTCCAGCGAGCAGTGGTCGGAGCTTCGTAGCAGCGAGCAGTGGTCGGAGTCCAGCGTCTTCGTAGCAGTGGTCGGAGTCCAGCGAGCAGTCTTCGGAGTCCAGGGTCGGTCCAGTCTTATAGCCCAGCGAGCAGTGGTCGGAGTCCAGCGAGCAGTGGTCGGAGTCCAGCGAGCAGTGGTCGGAGTCCAGCGAGCAGGGGTCAGAGTCCAGCGAGCAGTGGTCGGAGTCCAGCGAGCAGTGGTCGGAGTCCAGCGAGCAGTGGTCGGAGTCCAGCGAGCAGTGGTCGGAGTCCAGCGAGCAGTGGTCGGAGTCCAGCGAGCAGTGGTCGGAGTCCAGCGAGCAGTCTTCATAGTCCAGCGAGCAGTGGTCGGAGTCCAGCGAGCAGTCTTCGGAGCCCAGCGAGCAGTGGTCGGAGCCCAGCGAGCAGTGGTCGGAGTCCAGCGAGCAGTCTTCGGAGCCCAGCGAGCAGTGGTCGGAGTCCAGCGAGCAGTCTTCGAGCCCAGCGAGTGGTCGGAGCAGCGAGCAGTGGTCGGAGTCCAGCGAGCAGTGGTCGGAGTCCAGCGAGCAGTGGTCGGAGTCCAGCAGGCAGTGGTCGGAGAGCAGTCCAGCGCGAGCAGTGGTCGGAGTCCAGCGAGCAGTCTTCGGTCCAGCGAGCAGTGGTCGGAGTCCAGCGAGCAGTCTTCGCGCGAGCAGTGGTCGGAGTCAGTGAGCAGTGGTCGGAGCAGTGGTCGGAGTCCAGCGAGCCAGCAGTCTTATAGCCCAGCGAGCAGTGGTCGGAGTCCAGCGAGCAGTGGTCGGAGTCCAGCGAGCAGTGGTCGGAGTCCAGCGAGCAGGGTCGGAGTCCAGCGAGCAGTGGTCGGAGTCCAGCGAGCAGTGGTCGGAGTCCAGCGAGCAGTGGTCGGAGTCCAGCGAGCAGTGGTCGGAGTCCAGCGAGCGTGGTCGGAGTCAGTGGTCGGAGTCCAGCGAGCAGTGGTCGGAGTCCAGCGAGCAGTCTTCGGAGTCCAGCGAGCAGTGGTCGGAGTCCAGCGAGCAGTCTTCGTAGTCCAGCGAGCAGTGGTCCAGCGAGCAGTGGTCGGAGTCCAGCGAGCAGTCTTCGAGCAGTGGTCGGAGTCCAGCGAGCAGTGGTCCAGCGAGCAGTGGTCCAGCGAGCAGTGGTCGGAGTCCAGCGAGCAGTGGTCGGAGTCCAGCGAGCAGTGGTCGGAGTCCAGCGAGCAGTGGTCGGAGTCCAGCGAGCAGTGGTCGGAGTCCAGCGAGCAGTCTTCGTAGTCCAGCGAGCAGTGGTCGGAGTCCAGCGAGCAGTCTTCGTAGTCCAGCGAGCAGTGGTCGGAGTCCAGCGAGCAGTCTTCGTAGTCCAGCGAGCAGTGGCCGGAGTCCAGCGAGCAGTGGCCGGAGTCCAGCGAGCAGTGCCCGGAGTCCAGCGAGCAGTGGTCGGAGTCCAGCGAGCAGTGGTCGGAGGCCAGCGAGCAGTGGTCGGAGTCCAGCGAGCAGTGGTCGGAGTCCAGCGAGCAGTCTTCAGAGTTCATCAAGCAGTGGTCGGAGGTCACTGCCCCTAACCTGGAGGCGAGACGGCGAGCCCCTGTTCCATCATCAGGTTTTTTGGTAACATTCCCTATGATATAGCATCATACGTACACTTGTGTTTATTGGTGTGTCTATTCTCCTGGTTGTAACTGAGAAAGAATGGAAATCAACTTTTGACCTTAGAATGGGCACATGGAAGGGTGGTCGTGTATGGCTTAGTTGTTAAAGAATGGTGCTTGCAACACCAGGGTTTGTGGGTTTGATTACTGGGACCACCCATACGTAAAATGAATGCATGTATCACTGTGACTTTGGGTATATGGCATATATTAGAGGGTGTTTAATATCTTTTATTGTAAAATAATAAATTTTTTGTAAAAGGACTTGGGTGGGGTCATGTGTGCATAGTGTCCCCCAGTCTTTCCTATCACCTCATGTTTGTATTTGAAAAGTTGCAGGTCAGCCTGAGGGCTCCAGCTATAACTGGGTAAACAACTGGGGCCATCGACCCAGCTCTCCTCGTCTGTCTTTAGATATGACTCAGCCATATAAAGGCGACCACTGGTCCAGCTACAATCTCCACAGGAAAAGCTGATGACTCCTAAAGCTAACGCTGGGTAATATATATTATAAACTGGGTGGTTTGAGCTCTGAATGCTGATTGGCTGAACCCCGTAGTGTATCAGACCGTATAAGGGAATAACTCGCTGCTCTGAACTCCTCTTCTTATATACCTCGCCTGGTTCCCCTCCACAGGGGCCTGTCTCTCCTTACTATTTCACTCGTTATGGCTTCTCAGCGGACTGCAAAGTGGTGGCGTTCCCTGGGGACAACCCAGGTTGCTCTGTAGCTGTCTTTGTCAGGGGCTTCTGTTTTGATTTCCACCTCCTGTCATTCTGTCATTTGGCCTCTGGGTGGCAGTAGCACTGTACTAATGGCATTGATCTGCTCCAGTAATCCTCAGCTCCTCCACTCCTATTCTACACATGGATGTTGTGTAGATTCTAATGAGAGTGCATGGCGGCGGTGGTCACATGTTCACCCTCTTCCCAGGCAGCTGGATATGAACCCGATGAACAGAGAGAGGAGCTGGCCCCTCGCCAAGCAAGCAGCCCTTGTTTAGGACCACGACCATTCCTGCCTGTGCTGTGTGCTGCCCATGTCTGTAGACTAGAATGCCACGGCAGGCCAGCTGAGCATAAACACAGACCCTGACAGGCTTCAGCCCGCTCCGCCCTCTACGCTAGTCCGCTCAGCAGTGTCATCTGCGTAAAAGGGGCTTTGCGACCAATAAAAAGACGGGCAACGCCCAGATCGCAGGTGTGTGAGCCAGCCTGAGGCACAGTCCATTGAGATTGAACCTCTTTCAGTACAGCTCGGTGTGAGCAGTCAAACAATAGCAAATGGACTAATTGATACAGCTGTGCAATTGCCTGGCTATAATTCATTTTGATCAATGGTGTGATACAGTATGTCAAGGTAGGCAGGATACATAAGGGGATGCTTAGTGCAGTAAAAATGGAAGGAGGCTTCATGCTAAGATTTAAAATGGTTTTCCAATTGATATATACACTGAACTGAAATATAAACGCAACGTAAAGTGTTGATCCTATGTTTCATGAGCTGAAATAAAAGATCCCAGAAATGTTTCATACGCACAAAAAGCTTATTTCTTTCAAATGTTGTGCACACATTTGTTTACATCCCTGTTAGTGAGCATTACTCCTTTGCCAAGATAATTCATCCACCTGACAGGTGTGGCATATTAAGAAGCTGATTAAACAGCATGCTCATTACACAGGTGCAACTTGTGCTGGGAACAATAAAAAGCCACTCTAAAATGTGCAGCTTTGTCACACAACACAATGCCACAGAACTTGCCTCAAAACTTGCCTCAAGTGCAATTTCCATGCTGAATGCAGGAATGTCTACCAGAGCTGTTGCCAGATAATTTAACATTAATTTCTCTACCATAAGCCACCTCCAATGTTGTTTTGGAGAACCGCAGAGCACATGTATGGCGTCGTGTGGGCGAGCAGTTTGCTGATCTCAACATTGTAAACAGAGTGCCCCATTGTGGCGGTGGGGTTATGGTATGGGCAGGCATAAGCTATACTATGAACAACGAACACAATTGCATTTTATCTATGGCAATTTGAATGCACAGAAATACCGTGACGGGATCCTAAGGCCCATTTTGAGGTCCATTTTTGTAAATGTATCTGTGACCAACGGATGCAGATCTGTATTCCCATTCATGTGAAATTCATAGATTAGGGCCTAAATTATTTATTTCAATTGACTGATGTAACCCAGTAAAATCTTTGAAATTTTTGCATGTTGCGTTTATTTTTGTTCCGTATAGATAAGTATCATTAAGTTATCATCATTTATGCAAAAAAGTAACTTGAATTCATTTTCAGAGATATTAGTTAAATAAAGGTTAAATAAATACAAATTTAAAAAATATGAAGAAAGGGAATTGTTGAGGTAAACTAAATGTCCATGAACACTTTGTCTTGCCTAAACAAATCATATTTTCATCCAAATTTGAGCATGATTTAGTAGCCCAGGAAGGCATATGGATTGTTTTTATTTTACAATTGCACTGATACAAAGATGTCAACTTATCAATATATTTACAATACTACATTCCCATAAATCACTGAAAAGGAAAAAATGTAAGGTCGGCGACAGATCTGAAATACTCAAAATGATTCCTAAACTTTGGACTCGCATGCCGGTGAAGAGTTGGAATAAGAATCCATCCCGAGGTCCATTTTTCTTGGGACTGTCATCCGTTCAGGGGCCTGCATGAGTCACAGCACAAGAAAGATCGATTTAACACTTTCTGCAAGGTCACCAAGTAATCCAATGGACTGGAATGATTCAATCTTCCCACCAGGTCCGCCCACTGATTCTGAAGCCCCCAAAATTAAAACATGTAAAAGATCTGCTCAGCAATTCCAACTCAAACGCAGGCAGATGGGACTTATTATGCACACTACCTGTATACCTTGTTGTCCATATAGAAGAGTGATTATACTTCGGGTAAACTCAGGTCACAGTCTGTGGATGGAAGAGAAATTAAACAGCCAACAACATAAGGTACTGCATTTGCAGTGACTCAAGTAGATCTGTGAGTCTGTTGTGCAGAAACAGTGGTGTAAAGTACTTAAGTAAAAATACTTTAAAGTACTACGTAGGTAGTTGTTTTGGGTATCTTTACTTTACTAAATATATTTTTGACTACTTTTACCTCACTACATTCCCAAAGAAAATAATGTACTTTTTACTCTATACATTTTCTCTTAAGTCTATTTAAAACCAAATAATTTGAGACTTTTACTCTAGTAGGATTTTACTGGATGACTTTCAATTTTACTTGAGTCATTTTCAGTAGCGATTTTAGCATGTCAATCTTGGTGGGGGTTAAAAAAGAACATTTGATGCGTGCCAGCAAAGCCACTACACTACACAACACAACACTAAACCATACATTAATTGCACTATAATGGAGACAAACAGTGCCCACAAACTGTTAGGGCCCTCATAAAGCTGTCCCAACAGCAGAGTTTTCTTTGTAGCACCATGGAGTGAATCCTTACCACTGCTACACCTGGCTATCAGTGGAGCTTTGTCTGGCAGCGAAACAGTTCATTCAGCCTCATTTACTGCCTTTTAGAAAAACATAGCTGACATGGCTGACTTGCTCAAACAAATGTGGTTTCCACTGACAATTGAGATGTACAAACTATGGTATAAGGGGACGACAAGAGGATAAGAAGAAATCTGTAATTAGATTAAGACATTAATGAGCGAGCTAGGATGGACGCTGTCAATATTACTATTTGTTCAGCACATTTGAAATGTACAGCGCCAAAATTCAGATCATGGGCCATTCTTACAGTATTCTCCCTGTACACCAAGTCAGAACCATATGATAAATAAAGGGTGCATATATGCAGAAAATGAAAGCTCTTACAATATTCAATGATTACATTTCTCTATGTGCACCACCAAGTCAATCAAATCAGTAGGCTAAGTTATGAGGGGGAAAGGGAACAAAATTTTAGGGTGAGGCACATGTGGTACTTTCTTAGCTATAGTATGTATGTATCTCCCTGGCATATTACATAATTTATGCAGCAGCATACAAGCCATTTTTGGACTCACCTTGTTGTGCTGTTCTCACTTGAATAGGAAGGTGGTCCTTCTTCTGGGCAAATTTTGTCATCAAAGCCTGGCATTCTCTGGATTTATGATGCTTTCAAGACAAGGTTCAATGATGACGTCAGTGATCTTCAGATGGGAGCTCTAGAAAGAGGTTTGAGTTCCCGACTTGGAACTCCGAGTTGGATGACCGTTCAAAACATATTTTCCCAATCGTAGCTAGTTTTTTCCCCGAGTTCCCAGTTGTCTTGAACTCACTGAAGTCTGACATGTTCCTGTTGTTTTGAACATGGCAGAAGTCATGCTGGATTGACAGTATGGCCAATGTATTCAACCTTTTCTCACCCATGGTGTTGAATATTTATCCTTTTAAGCTTGGAAAAGAGACCCTTAAACCCAGACTTGGACCACATACCCACTCCACTGAATAGCAGGCCAGTGATTGCCTTGCAACACTTGCAGTTAGCCACAGATTCTTTCCAAACCACTCATTGTTGAATTTGCGATTTCCAACTTGTGTAATGTTTATGTCCAATGGCCGATGAGCTCTGATACGTTTTATCTATAATTTATCTTCATATGACAAGGATTGAAAAGGATTTGTCAGTAGATTGTCTAATTGAATCATGATGATGACTGCTGGTCTAGCTTGCGAACTAAGATTTTGCTTCGGTAGATATAACATGATTTGACGTAATTTTATCTGTGGCCCCACCACCACAGAAAGCACTGAGCTAGGCTGAAACACATGCATTTTGGAGCTGCATTACTCAAGAAAGCAAAAAAGAGACCAAGTTTGTATATTTGACTGTATATGTAGTTTTTTAGCTAAACAGGTGGGGCTCAAAACAACTGCCCTGAATGACAGGTCGCCACTAGTCATTTTCTATTAACGTATCTTTCACTTCAACTCTAGTATGACAATTGGGCACTTTTTCCAGCACTGTGCATGAACATGTAATTTAAAAGGACATACTGTAGGTGAAAGGTATGAATGGAACATAGAACTAGACTTTCTCAAAGGCTGTCAATCTACAATTAGTGTGTTTCAGGTCTGAATTCTATTTTCATTTCTTATTCCAGGGTCTGGGATGAGGCTATAGGAAGGAGATGTAGCCGTAAGGCCTTTCAGCTTTCTGTCTGCTCAAGCACAATACATCAAATCATAGCCAATTGTAGTGCACAGAACTTTTACTTCTGTGGCTGCTCTTGATCCAAAAGAAGGCTCCTAAGTGGACAGAAATATTGCCCAGAAATGACCTGATTGGACAGGGGCACACCTTTGAGCAAGCATTGTGTAGCTTCAGGAGATATGACATTGATTCATATTATTGAGTTGAACAATTTAAGTTGAACATTTTATTAGTCATATGTACAGGATACACATGGTATACATTAGTAATAGGGTAAAATCAATACGGTTACATATCGTGCTACATTTTTGTAATGATATATCTTTTTGAATATCGCAATATTATTTTTGGCTAGTTGGATGTACCTGCACCAAAACCTTTTCCTTCATAGCTTGTTCTCCATCTTAAAAAAAACAAATAGGGAGACATTTTTTAGTCCAATATTTATAGTCCAATATTTATAGTCCAATATTTACACATGTTTTGGGGAAGGTGGGATTGGGGGTGAAGTGTTTAAATTGTGCAATATTTATCAATCAAACTTCCGCACCGCCTCTTCGACTACAGCAGTACAGTAATGTGATGCAGGGAAGCCATGTTAAGGACCACATGGATGTTCCATGTCATTAAATCATTCATTCCAATAGGTCCGATGTCGTCCGACGAGCAGCAATATCAAGCTGTTTTCATCATCAAATGGAATTATTGGTGGAATCAACACATTAAACGCGGTACAGCGCTAGCTTTGATCTTCGCCTAAATTAGTGATCACACATTTTCCAGATGTGCTTTGACTACCGGCTTCCAAATCACTTCAGCGACCATTACCAAATAGAAGTCACTTCCTCTAATCAAAACTATTTGTTTAATGTCTTCCTCCTATATCATGGATTTTGCAATGGAAACAGGCAGCTTATATTTCCATTGATGTATATTATTCCTATGTTCTACAGTATACATATACAGTCAGTTCAGAAAGTATTCACACTTCATATGTTTCAATCTCTCCCCATCCCTGTGCCCGCAGCATTCTTTTCATCTCTCAACAAGCTGACCAGACGGTTTACCTGGCATGGCAAAACCCCTAGGGTTAGCCTGGACAAACTGACCCTTGATTGTGGTAAAGGGGGTTAAACCTCCCCAATTTCAGAATGTATTACTGGGCTGCGCAGTCTAGATTTCTGGCTCAGAGGTTTGACAATGGTCCTTCTCTCTCATGGTTGAACATTGAACAGTTTGAGGTACATGAGGACACTGGGGCAGAATTGTTTTACAGATGAGGCATTACATTTATTAAAACCCATCACAGACAAGCCTTTAATCATACATTCTATCCTGGCATGGTGCAAACTGCTGTTCAGGCGAGAGGGATTTCCTTCCCCTAAAACCCCTCTATGGAGCAATAGATATATTCCTATGTTTTACCAGAATAGTAACTTTAGACCATGGTGTCTCTCTTCTGGAACAGTGTTATGAGGAGGGAAATATTATGTCCTTCAAATAGCTGAAACTGTCACGCCCTGACCATAGAGAGACATTTTTTCTCTATGGTGTAGTAGGTCAGGGCGTGACTGGGGTTATTCTAGTTAATTATTTCTATGTGGAATTCTAGTTTATTATTTCTATGTTGGGGATTCATATGATTCCCAATTAGAAGCAGCTCGTAATCGTTGTCTCTAATTGGGGATCATATTTAAATAGTGTTTGTTCCCATCTGTTTGTGGGATATTGTATTTTGTATTTTGTGTAAGTGTATGGAGCACCTCTGTAGTCACGGTTCGTTGTTTGCTCTTGTTTTGTTTAAAGTTTCACGGTTAATAAATTATTGGGAACTCAATGTCCGCTGCGCCTTGGTCCGTCTCTACGAACAATCTTGACAGAAACAGATATAGCACCTGTCTAACAAGGACTCCTTTAGTTACCTACAACTAGAGCATTTTATTAGGGTGAATCTCAAGGGACAATGGAACCTACCTAAGATGTCACCTACTGAACAACTCTTCCACGCAGACCAACCACTGTGTTTACGATGCTCTTCTGTCAGGACTACCACTGGCTGAGCTAGATAAACCCAGATTTAGATGGGAAAAAGATCTGGGTATTGATCTTGATGAGGGTCTATGGAGTGACCTATGCAGGGATGGTGTTACATCCACATTGAACTCCAGATACAGACTGATCCAGTTTAATTTCCTCCATCTATATCACCCCATCTAGATTGCACAAGTTCAACCCAGATATCTCCTCCCTATGTTTTAGATGTGGCTCAGAGGAAGGAACATTCCTCCATTCCACTTGGCAGTGTTCAAAACCACACCGTTTCTGGCAGGGGGTCTGTGATACCATATCCTCAATTCACGGGGCTGCATTCCCTTTAGACCCAGAGGTCTGTCTACTGGGTAACTTTACAAATGCCAATCTTAGGCAAAGCCATACTATAAAGCTAAGACATTTATTCAAAATGAAATACATGAATAGCTAATTTACATAAGTTTTCACACCCTTGAAATCAATACACTTTAGAATCCCCTTTGGCAGCGATTTACAGCTGTGAGTCTTTCTGGGTCTTTAAGAGCTTTGCACACTTGTATTGTACAATATTTTCACGTTATTCTTTTTAAAATTATTCAAGTTCTGTCAAATTGGTTGTTTATCATTGCTAAACAGTTATTTTCATGTCTTGCCATAGATTTACAAGGAGTCAAAACTGTCAAAACTGTAACTAGGCTACTCAGGAACATTCAACGTCGTCTTGGTAAGCAACTAAGTATTAAACTCTGTGGCCAGTTTATTAGATACTCCACCCCGTTCATAAAAAGGGTTAGCTCCTACAGACAGTGAGTCACATGGTGGTGACTTGCTATATGAAGCAGGCAGACAGGCATTGAGGCATTCAGTTACTGTTTGATTGAACATTAGAATAGGCAAAATGAGTGACCTAAGCAACTTTGACCATGTAATAAACTAATCAATATTTCTAATATGTTTTAACATTGCTCCTCTAATGAAAAGGCCTGAGTTAAACATTACACTGAAAATAAAAAGGCTTCAAATTAAACTATACAATTATTATAAAATTAAATCTGACATTTTCCCTATTTGAGCTTTTTAGATGCATTGGTCATGAGAAGGCCAAGTGGGATAAAGGGGGTGTTTGAGAATAACCTCATTCTGAAGGCATATAAGTGAATACATTTACTTAACTTGTGCTCATCTAAGGACTACTCCTTTAGATGATGCATTATGGGTGAATAAAACTCCAAAACTGATTGGAGTTTTTACATGAACTTTAAAAAGTGTTACGGTGTGAGACACATGTCTACAGGCAGGCACTGTGTTTGCACGGAATACATCTTATTATTTTTATGTAAACTAGTATAGAATTTTTTATGATTTATGGACGAACTACAGTAACATATTTTGAGTTTTATTAAAATAAATTATGTTAAAAAATATATATATTTTGATTTTATATAATGACCTGAGAATTAATCCGGATGCATTCCAGTAATGAGAATCTGGGTGAAAGTGTACAAAATTCTGCTGAAAATGTTACATTTATTTCAAATAAGACACTTTCCCAAAAACTAGACATCTAGGTCCTCAGAACAATAGTTAATTTTTGCAGATGATGCATTTTGCAGATGCATCATGGTTTTCTAACTCAATTTTCTTCAGATATTTTAAAACTGGTTTCATGAGAATCAGCCAGGTGCCCTTCTTTGTGAGGCATTGGAAAACCTCCCTGGTCTTTGTAGTTGAATCTGTGTTTGAAATTCACTGCTCGACTGAGGGACCTTATAGATAATTGTATGTGTGGGGTACAGAGATGAGGTGGTCATTCAAAAATAATGTTAAACACTATTATTGTACTCAGTCTGCCCATGCAACTCATGTGACTTAAGCACATTGTTTTTTGGAACTTATTTAGGCTTGCCATAACAAAGGGGTTGAATACTTGTTGATTCAAGACATTTCAGCTTTTCATTTTTTATTAATTTCCCCAAAATTCTAAAAACATAATTCCACTTTGGGTCCCGCTTTAAATGAAGTTCAGATTATAAAGGCCTCATATAGCATTCTTAATGCCTTCTTAAGCACTGCTTAAATGTATTACAAAGCATCTATAACCATATGTCATGCTTTAAAGGGTTCATAAATGTGGCGTAACTGTGTGACATAATCAACTTTCACATGACTTGGCAGTGGCGCAGCCACGGGTGGGCCTTGGAGTGTATAAGCACAATGATTGTATTGTTGGGATTCGAGTTAGAAGACATTTCACTGTACTTGTGCCTGTAACATCGAAACTTAAAACTGGTACCAGCACAAGTAGGCCTACAGTGGAAACAATGTTGTCATGTATCATGTACCTGACTGACTCAGAGAATGAGCTATGTTGTAAGCTAAGAGCTAAGTATACTTCCGATAAGAAATCTTAAACCCTACTCTATTGGCCTACTGCAACATGTATTGTCCATGTCTCTGCCAAGCCATACTGTATCTGCTTTCTCAGAGTGTATTGTCCATGTCTCTGCCAAGCCATACTGTATCTGTTTTCTCAGAGTGTATTGTCCATGTCTCTGTCAAGCCATACTGTATCTGCTTTCTCAGAGTGTATTGTCCCTAGATCTATTCTGATGGGAGGCTTCACTTCTTCACCATATATTAAATGGTTACCATTCTAATGTGAACCCCGAGGGAACTGCTTTGCTTCTGAAGAAGTTGGGGGAGTGGGGAGTGGGGTAGGTGTTTACCATGTTAGAGCCACATAGGAGGGGCGGTCCACGGTGGAATGACACATCTTGCAGAAGCTGCTGTTCTTCTAGGCAGAGTTGCAAAGAAAAATCCATATCTCAGACTGGCCAACAAAAAGAAAAGATTGAGATGGGCAAAAGAACAAAGACACTGGACAGAGGAACTCTGCCTAGAACGCCAGCATCCCGGAGTCGCCTCTTCACTATTGACATTGAGACTGGTGTTATGAGGGTACTATTTAATGAAGCTGCCAGTTGAGGACTTGTGAGGCATCTGTTTCTCAAACTAAACAAGACACTCTAATATACTTGTCCTCTTGCTCAGTTGTGCATCGGGGCCTCCCACTCTTTCTATTCTGGTTAGAGCCAGTTTGCTCTGTTCTGTGAAGGGAGTAGTACACAGCGTTTTACGAGAACTTCAGTTTCTTGGCAATTTCTCACATGGAATAGCCTTCATTTCTCAGAAGGAGTTTCAGAAGAAAGATCTTTGTTTCTGGCCATTTTGAGCCTATAATTGAACCCACAAATGATGATGCTCCAGATACTCAAGTAGTCTAAAGAAGGTCAGTTTTATTGCTTCTTTAATCAGGTTTCATAATTGCAAAAGGGTTTTCTAATGATTAATTAACCTTTTTAAAATGATAAACTTGAATTAGCTAACACAACGTGCCATTGGAACACAGGAGTGATGGTTGCTGGTAATGGGCCTCTGTACGCCTATGTAGATATTCCATAAGAAATCAGCCGTTTACAGCTACAATAGTAATTTACAACATTAGCAATGTCTACACTGTATTTCTGATCAATTTGATGTTATTTTAATGGACAGAAAATGTGCTTTTCTTTCATAAACACCACATTTTCTAAGTGACCCCAAACTTTTGAACGCTCGTGTATATTTATATATTCTTAATTTCATTCCTTAACTTAGATGTGTATTTATTAGGTACATGTTGTGAAATTGCTAGATATTACTTGTTAGATATCACTGCACTGTCGGAGCTAGAAACACAAGCATTTCACTACACCCGCAATAACATCTGCTAAACACGTGTATGTGACCAATAAAATTGGATTTGATTTGATTTTGTCGCCTCTGCCTCCTCTGCCTCCTCTGTCTCCTCTGTCTCACTCCTCTGTCTCCTCTGTCTCCTCTGTCTCCTCTGTCTCCTCTGTCTCCTCTGTCTCACTCTTCGGTCTCCTCTGCCTCCTCTGTCTCCTCTGCCTCCTCTGTCTCCTCTGTCTCACTCTTCGGTCTCCTCTGTCTCCTCTGTCTCACTCTTCGGTCTCCTCTGTCTCTTTCTCCCTCTCTCTTTTTTTGCATTCCTCTTGCCTCATTACTGTACCTTGACTTTCTTTCATTTCTTATCTTCTACTCACTCTTTGTTTTTACTCTCTCTCTTTTCCTGGAATTTCCTTCATCTCTCTCTCTCACACACACACACACACACACCACACACACACACACCCTCTTTCCACAGTAGTTGGTAACAGTAGTCTTTTTGCATAGTGTCTGAACTCAGTTTAACTCAAACACCTCCTGAAGGGAACTGCATGGATGAAGAGAAGCCCCAACTCCAAACACTACGCCTTAAAGATATTGAAGCATGAGAACTGACTAGGTTACCCCTTGCACTCTCACATCAGTTATTTGCCAGACTGAATTTTGGCACAATATGGGCCCAGAATATTAGTGTTTAATCAAAGGCTTGTGATTTTGCCTCGGGGACATCATATTGAGCGCCATCTTGTTTTTTTTGTTCCCCCCTCAATAAAAGTCCATATTTGCTGAGGGAGAAAGAGAACTGAGTGTTATGATCTGTGACAATATTGCTACAAACTGCTAATGTATGGATCTTAGAAGTTAATGCTAGTTCAATTTAGGCACCATTGACTACTGCCAAGGCTGAGTATTTTTCAATTAGTCCATGAGGGATCTGTTTGTCTGTTGCCTTCATAGCGAGCAGTTTGGTCCATCTGTTGTCATTGGATGTGTTATAGCCTCTGTACTGTATATGGGATGTAGTCTAATACATTTCCATGTTCCTTAGTCACTCTCTGAATGGATAGCAATGACAGGTCAGGATTGGCTGAATGCTAGTTGTATGGAGTCATCTGAAACACTGAATCAAACTGAACCACATTGCTATTTCCCAATGCAGCCTTTCAATTCAAACCATTGCAAATTAAATGCTCAAATGCAGCCTACTCCCAGTGAATTTCATGAGCCGGGGTTTGCCGGTTTAATAGATAGACAGGCAGGTTTGGCAATCGATTGATTCTGAGTTTTGTTATAACATTTGGGGCTGGCACCGGAGCTGGTCTGTGTGTTTGTACATGTGTGCGATCTGGCCCGGAAATCTTACTCACTCTCCACCAAAGGAACGTCAAATAAGACCCTCCCTGGCCATCAATAGCCATTAATAATTTATTCACATACTGACAGATCACTCTTTATGAAAACTAACCCCTCTTATTGACGCTACAGGCCTTTTTTTTGTGCAATATTTGAGTGTGTTAAACTAGGAATATCAAGTCAAGACTGCGTTCTGTGGTCTGCTAGAATGACCTGTCAGACAATGTAAGTTAAACAGATTTACCCGCTAAAAGTAAATATTAAGGAGTATGTTGTTGGTTTACATCCTGGAGAAGTGCAACAACCGTGGGGCAAAAATGATTTACCGCGACACAGTAGTGAAGGGCTGACTGGGACGTCAGGGAGATAGCCGAGGGTTACACATTTTTAAAGAGCTCCAAACGCTGACTGCTGTCTGCTCTCTGCTCTCTGCTCTCTCACCCTTTCTTCATCTCTCTCCTTTCTTTCTCTCTCCTTTCTTTCTCTCTCAATCTTTCTCTTGCTCAACGCATCACCGGGGCAAACTACCTGCCCTCCAGGACACCTACACCACCCGATGCTACAGGAAGGCCATAAAGATCATCAAGGACATCAACCACCCGAGCCACTGCCTGTTCACCCCGCTGCCATCCAGAAGGCGAGGTCAGTACAGGTGCATCAAAGCTGGGACCGAGAGACTGAAAAACAGCTTCTATCTCAAGGCCATCAGACTGTTAAACAGCCACCACTAACATTGAGTGGCTACTGCCAACACACTGTCAATGACACTGACTCTACTCCAGCCACTTTAATCATGGGAATTGATGGGAAATGATGTAAATATATCACTAGCCACTTTAAACAATGCTACCTTATATAATGTTACTTACCCTACATTGTTCATCTCATATGCATACGTTGATACTGTACTCTATATCATCGACTGCATCCTTATGTAATACATGTATCACTAGCCACTTTAACTATGCCACTTGGTTTACATACTTATCTCATATGTATATACTGTACTCGATATCATCTACTGTATCTTGCCTATGCTGCTCTGTACCATCACTCATTCATATATCCTTATGTACATATTCTTTATCCCCTTACACTGTGTATGACAGTAGTTTTTTTTGGAATTGTTAGTTAGATTACTTGCTCGTTATTACTGCATTGTCGGAACTAGAAGCACAAGCATTTCACTACACTCGCATTAACATCTGCTAACCATGTGTATGTGACAAATAAAATTTGATTTGATTTGATTTTGAAATTTGATTTGATTTGATTTGATTTGCTCGCTCTCTGGAGAGGGGAGGACTGCTTTAAAGTCACAGCTGACCTCCAGCAAAGCAAATGATTGTGAATATGATGATGTTAGTAGTGATGATAATGTGGGTAGTGGTATTGATGATGGTAGTAGTGATGATAATGTGGGTAGTGGTATTGATGATGGTAGTAGTGATGATAATGTGGGTAGTGGTATTGATGATGGTAGTAGTGATGATAATGAGTGATATTGATGATGATAGTAGTGATGATAATGTGGGTAGTGGTATTGATGATGGTAGTAGTGATGATAATGTGGGTAGTGGTATTGATGATGGTAGTAGTGATGATAATGTGGGTAGTGGTATTGATGATGGTAGTAGTGATGATAATGTGGGTAGTGGTATTGATGATGGTAGTAGTGATGATAATGTGGGTAGTGGTATTGATGATGGTAGTAGTGATGATAATGTGGGTAGTGGTATTGATGATGGTAGTAGTGATGATAATGTGGGTAGTGGTATTGATGGTAGTGGTAGATAGTGAGTGATAATATGGGTAGTGGTATTGATGATGGTAGTAGTGATGATAATGTGGGTAGTGGTATTGATGATGGTAGTAGTGATGATAATGTGGGTAGTGGTATTGATGATGGTAGTAGTGATGATGGTATTGATGATGGTAGTAGTGATGATAATTGAGTGATTGATGATGGTAGTGATGATAATGTGGGTAGTGGTATTGATGATGGTAGTAGTGATGATAATAGTGGGTAGTGGTATTGATGATGGTAGTAGTGATGATAATGTGGGTAGTGCTATTGATGATGGTAGTAGTGATGATAATGTGGGTAGTGCTATTGATGATGGTAGTAGTGATGATAATGTGGGTAGTGGTATTGATGATGGTAGTGATAATGTGATGATAATGGTAGTAGTGATGATAATATGGGTAGTGGTATTGATGATGGTAGTAGTGATGATAATGTGGGTAGTGGTATTGATGATGGTAGTAGTGATGATAATGTGGGTAGTGGTATTGATGATGGTAGTAGTGATGATAATGTGGGTAGTGGTATTGATGATGGTAGTAGTGATGATAATGTGGGTAGTGGTATTGATGATGGTAGTAGTGATGATAATATGGGTAGTGGTATTGATGATGGTAGTAGTGATGATAATATGGGTAGTGCTATTGATGATGATGACAAAGATGGAAGCGGTGGTGGTGGTGCTGCTTATTTTGATGATAGTATCAATGATAATAATTGTGGTAATTCTAATATTAGATATTGATGTTGTCAATCGTATGTCAATCGTATGTAATGAATCATGCTGATGGTATATTTCCTCCCCCTCTTCATCATACAATCCTTCTAAGGGCCTGTACTCTATTGTACCAATGTATCAGTATAAATGAATCCCCCTGACCGCTGAGGGAAATTGATTATCCACAGAGACATGGTGTTTTCCTTTAATTATTTACCACTGTCGTCGATCCCTCCATCATGTTCCTACCATGTATCCCCCTCTCTTCTTCTCTGCTGCTTCTAGTCTTTGATACATTCTAGCTAGGATGGCAATGGCTACTTCAAAGAGTGTTCGATCTAGAACCTCTATTTGGAAATGAAGTATTAATTAGTCATTTATCTTCAACAGAGCGTTTTGGTATGGGTTGGGTCATATAGGCTCTTGCACACAGAGTCTTTAGTGTGCCGGTATCTACGTGTATATACAGTGTCTTGCAAAAGCATTCAGACCCCTTAGGGCGACAGGGTAGCCTAGTGGTTAGAGTATCGGACTAGTAACCGGAAGGTTGCAAGTTCAAACCCCTGAGCTGACAAGGTACAAATCTGTCGTTCTGACCTTGAACAGGCAGTTAACCCACTGTTCCTAGACCAGTTAACCCACTGTTCCTAGGCCGTCATTGAAAATAAGAATTTGTTCTTAACTGACTTGACTAGTTAAATAAAGGTAAAATAAACATTTCTTCACATTTTATTGTGTTACAAAGTGGCATTCAAATATATTTGGTCATTTTTTGTCATCAATCCAACCAAAATACTTAAAATATAGTTGTCTACGTTCTCAGCCCCTTCGTTTAGGGAAGCCTAAATTAGTTCTGGAGTAGAGTTTGGCTTAACAAATCACATAATGAGGTACATGGACTCACTTGGTGTGAAATAATAGGGGTTGACATGATTTTTGAATGACTAAACCTTCCTCTGTCCCCAAACATTCAACGCCTGTAGGGTCCCTCAGTCAAATATGGAATTTCAAGAACACATTCAACTACAATGATCAGGGAGCTTTTCGAAAGCCTCACGAAGAAGGGCAGTGTTGGTAGACAGGCACTAATAACAAATCAGACATTGAATATCTCTTTAAGCATGGTCAAGTTAATAGTTATGCTGTGGAATAAATATTAAACCACCCAGACACAAAGATACAGCCATCCTTCTGAACTGAACAGAGCTGCAGGGCAGGAAAGTGTAAAGGTTTTCGTCGTCTGAAGAGGAATCGGACCAAAGCGCAGCGTGGTAAGTGTTCATGACTTTTTATTTACACTGAACACTAAACAAAAATAACAAAGAGAATAACCGAAACAGCCCTGTAAGGTGCAAAACACTAAACTGAAAATAACTACCCACAAAAACCATGTGGAAAAAATCTACCTAAGTATGGTTCCCAATCAGAGACAACGACAGACAGCTGTCCCGGATTGAGAACCATACCCAGCCAAAAACAAAGAAATACAAAAACATAGAAAAAGGAACATAGAATGCCCACCCCAATCACACCCTGACCAAACCAAAATAGAGACATAAAAAGCTCTAAGGTCAGGGAGTGACAGAAAGAAACTGCTCAGGGACGTTACCATGAGGCCATTAGTGACTTTAAAACAGCTGTGGTGATAGAAAACTGAGGATGGATCAACAACATTGTAGTGACTCCACAATAATGACCTAAATGACAGAGAATAAGAATTCAAAAATTACAGAATATGTGCAACAAGGCACTAAAGTAATACTGCAAAAAAAAGCACAGCAAAGGAATACACTTGTTTTGGCCTAAATGCAAAGCCTTATGTTTGGGGCAAATCCAACTCAACACATCTATTAACTTCCTCCTTATTTTCAAGCTTGGTGGTGGTTGCATCATAGTATGGGTGTGGCTGATATCGGCAAATAATGGAGAGTTTATCAGGATAAAAAGTAACGGGGTGGAGCTAAGCACAGGCAACATCCTAGAGGAATACTTGCTTCATTCAGTCTTCCTTACACCAGAGACTGGGAGAGGAATTCTCCTTTCAGCAGGACAATAACCTACAACAATCATCAAGTTTGCAGATGACACAACAGTAGTAGGTTTGATTACCAACGATGACAAGACAGCCTAACGGGAGTAGGTGAGTGGAAAACCATCTCTCACTCAACGTCAACAAAACTTAAGGAAAAAGCAGCCCCCTATCTACATCGACGGGACCGCAGTGGAGATGGTGGAAATCTTCAAGTTCCTTGGCGTACACATCACTGACAAACTGAAACTGGACCACCCACACAGACAGTGTGGTGAAGATGGCGCAACAGAGCCTCTTCAACCTCAGGAGGCTATAGAAATGTGTCTTGTCACCTAAAACCCTAACAAACTTTTACAGATGCACAATTGAAAGCATCCTGTCGGGTTGTATCACCACCTGGTACGGCAACTGCACGGCCAGCAAGCACAAGGCTCTCCAGAGGGTGGTGCCTGTCTGCCCAACGCATTACCCACCTTCCAGGACACCTACAGCACCCAATGTCACAGGAAGGCCAAAAAGATCATCAAGGACAACAACCACCCAAGCCACTGCCTGTTCACCCCGCTATCATCCAGAAGCCGAGGTCATTGCAGGCGCATCAAAGCTGGGACCGAGAGACTGAAAAACAGCTTCTATCTCAAGGCCATCAGACTGGTTAAACAGCCATCACTAGCACAATTGGCCAGCGTCGTCCGGGTTTGGCCGGAGTAGGCCGTCATTGTAAATAAGAATTTGTTCTTAACTGATTTGCCTAGTTAAATAAAGGTTACACATAGAGGCTGCTGCCTATAGGCATAGACTAGAAATCATTGGCCACTTTAAGGAATGGAACACTAGTCACTTTAATAATGTTTACATATCTAGCATTACTCATCTCATATGTATATACTGTATTCTATAATACGGTATCTTAGTCACTTAACAATGTTTACATATCTAGCATTACTCATCTCATATGCATATACTGTTTTCTATACTATTCTACTGTATCTTAGTCCGTTCCACTCTAACATCGCTCGTCCATATGTATATAGTTTTAATTCATTCCTACTTAGATTTGAGTGTATTGGGTTTATGTTGTGTAATTTGTTAGATATTACTGCACTGTCGGAGCTAGAAGCACAAGCATCTACATTGGAGTTGCTTACGAAGAAGACGGTGAATGTTCCTGAGTGGCCAAATCTTCTTGAAAATCTTTGTCAAGACTTGAAAATTGCTGTCTAGCCATGAACCCCAACACCTTGACAGAGCTTGAAGAATTTTGAAGATATCAATGGGAAAATATTGCACAATCCAGGTATGCAAGGCTCTAATAAAGTTATCCAAGAAGACTCACAGCTGCAATAGATGTCAAGATGTTTCTAACATGTATTGACTCAGGGAGCTGAATCCTAATGCAACGACTATTTTTTAGTTATTTAGCTGTTATTAATCCCCCCCCCCAAAAAAAATGTTTTAGTCCACTTTGACATTAGAGTATTTTGTGTAGATTGTTGACAATTTATTTTACAATTAAATACATTTTAATCCCATTTTGTAACACACACAAACAAAAAAGGCAATATATATATCCATGCACGATGAGGAGTGCAAACGGCCTTCATACATATTTTATGAGCGCAAAGAAGTAGTGCTTTATCATCTTCGGCCTCCCTATGCGGCGAGGAGAGAAGAGCTGGGTGTTATTTACATACAGGCAGCCTACAGGCGGGAGAACAGCAGGGAAGAAAGGAACCCAATGCAAATGGCAGACTTAAAGGTCACGAACAGTAAAAATCATGTTTTTCATCAAATTGGATGATATTTTGGATGAAACCAGTTCAAAGTAGGGTGACCCAAGTATGAAAAAATGACTGTAGCTGGTACATTGAACATACGATTACAGCCTCAAGTCTCCTTGGCTCACCTGTATTTGGGGAGTTTCTCCCGTTCTTCTCTGCAGATCCTCTCAAGCTCTGTCAGGTTGGATGGGGAGAGTCGCTGCACAGCTATTTTCAGGTCTCTCCAGAGATATTCCATCAAGTTCAAGTCCGGACTCTGGCTGGGCCACTCAAGGGCATTCAGAGACTTGTCCCAAAGCCCTCCTGTGTTGTTTTGGCTGTGTGCTTAGGGTCATTGTCCCGTTGGAAGGTGAATCTTCACCCCAGTCTGAGGTCCTGAGCGCTCTGGAGCAGGTTGTCATCAAGGATATCTCTGTACTTTGTTCCGTTCCTCTTTCCCTTGATCCTGACTAGTCTCCCAGTCCCTGCCGCTGAAAAAACATCACCACAGTATTAGGCGGCCACCACCATGCTTCATCGTAGGGATGGTGCAGGTTTCCTCCAGACTTGATACTTGGTATTCAGGCCAAAGAGTTCAATCTTGGTTTCCTTTGACCTCATGACTTGGTTTTTGCTCTGACATGCAATGTCAACTCTGGGACCTTATATAGACAGGTGTGTGTCTTTCCAAATCATATCCAATCAATTGAATTTACCACAGGTGGACTCCAATCAAGTTGTAGTGTCACGCCCTGACCTTAGAGAGCTTTTTATGTCTCTATTTTGGTTTGGTCAGGATGTGATTTGGGTGGGCATTCTATGTTCCTTTTTCTATGTTTTGTATTTCTTTGTTTTGGCCGGGTATGGTTCTCAATCAGGGACAGCTGACTATCGTTGTCTCTGATTGGGAGCCATACTTAGGTAGCTTTTTCCCACCTATGTTTTGTGGTGATTGTTTTTGGTTTAGTATTTTCTGCACATGATAGGACTGTTTCGGTTTCGTTTTGCACTTTGTTCTTTTTGTTTCAGTGTTCAGTTAAATAAAAGTCATGAACACTTACCACGCTGCGCCTTGGTCCGGTTCCTCCTCATCCGACGGCGACACCCGTTACATGTAGAAACATCTCAAGAATGATCAATGGAAACAGAATGCACCTGAGCTCAATTTTGAGTCTCATAGCAAAGGGTCTGAATACTTATGTAAATAAGATATTTCTGTGTTTTATTTTTAATACATTTGCAAAGATTTCTAAAAACCTGTTTGTGCTTTGTCATTATGATTTTTTTTTGTGTAGTAGATTGAAGAGGATTTTAAAAAATTGAATACATTTTATAATAAGGCTGTAATGTAACAAAATGTGGAAAGAGTCAAGGGGCCTGAATACTTTCCGAATGTACTGTAGCTGGATTTGTCTCCCACTTCAATCTTGGGGGTGACTGAAGCCAAGTGGGTGACTGAAGCCACCTTGATTGAAGTGGGGTACATGGGTCACCCTCCTCTCCCGATTCTGCTTACCTCCCTATCAATCTCTGTAGTAGGTAGGATTTTTTTCAAGCATAAGTAAGTCCACTTTTATGTGATATCACATTTTGTTACTTTTTTTCAAGCATTTGGACGGGAAATTAGTGGTTTAAAATGTTACGAATCCATGGGTCCTGCACACTGTAGGGCGGCTGGGTGCCTTATTGCTTACACCTGCCCCAATCCTCTCAAATCTCCAGAAGTGTCTAGGGGTAGGGGCTAAGGGTTGCTTCTGGAAAGGAACCACAACCGTCTCGAGGCATTGGTTGGACGTTTTATTCCATTGCTATAAACACATGGATTTGCACATGTGTAAGCTGGACACACTCACGGCATCCTACCAGGCTGATCATTCGGTTCTGGGCAGTTGAAGACCTGTTGTGAACAGTGGAAGGATATATTTACAGTGCCTTCGGAAAGTATTCAGACCCCTTGACTTCTTCCACATTAGGCCGATTGTTTGACACATTTTTTTATTTAACCCATTCTGGAATAAGGCTGTAATGTAATCACACAATACCCCATAATGACAAAGTGAAAACAGGTTTTTAGAACTGTTTGCAAAAAAATATATATACAGTTGAAGTCGGAAGTTTACATACAGTTAGGTTGGAGTCATTAAAACTTGTTTTCCAACCACTCCACAAATTTCTTGTTAACGAACTATAGTTTTGGCAATTCGGTTAGGACATCAACATTTTTCCAACAATTGTTAACAGACAGATTATTTCACTTATAATTCACTGTCTTACAATTCCAGTGGGTCAGACGTTTACACTAAGTTGACTGCACCTTTAAACAGCTTGGGAAATTCAAGAAAATTATGTCATGGCTTTAGAAGCTTCTGATAGGCTAATTGACATAATTTGAGTCAATTGGAGGTGTGCATGTGGATGTATTTCAAGGCCTACCTCCAAACTCAGTGCCTCTTTGCATGACATCATGGGAGAATCAAAAGAAATCAGGCAAGACCTCAGAAAAAATATTGTAGACCTCCACAAGTCTGGTTCTTCCTTGGGAGCAATTTCCAAACGCTTGAAGGTACCACGTTCATCTGTACAAACAATGCCAGGACCTAGGATCAAGAGAGACACTCAAGCCTTTTAGTACTATATCTCTTGACACAATGATAAAAATAATCATGGCCTCTAAACCTTCAAGCTGCATACTGGACCCTATTCCAACTAAACTACTGAAAGAGCTGCTTCCTGTGCTTTGCCCTCCTATGTTGAACATAATAAACGGCTCTCTATCCACCGGATGTGTACCAAACTCAATAAAATGGCAGTAATAAAGCCTCTCTCGAAAAAGCCAAACCTTGACCCAGAAAATATAAAAAACTATCGGCCTATATCGAATCTTCCATTCCTCTCAACATTTTTTGAAAAAGCTGTTGCGCAGCAACTCACTGCCTTCCTGAAGACAAACAAGGTATGCGAAATGTCTGGTTTTAGACCCCATCATAGCACTGAGACTGCACTTGTGAAGGTGGTAAATTACCTTTTAATGGCGTCGGACCGAGGCTCTGCATCTGTCCTCGTGCTCCTAGACCTTAGTGCTGCTTTTGATACCATCGTTCACCACATTCTTTTGGAGAGATTGGAAACCCAAATTGGTCTACACGGACAAGTTCTGGCCTGGTTTAGATCTTATCTGTCAGAAAGATATCAGTTTGTCTCTGTGAATGGTTTGTCCTCTGACAAATCAACTGTAAATTTCAGTGTTCCTCAAGGTTCCGTTTTAGGACCACTATTGTTTACAATATATTTTGGGGATGTCATTGGGGATGTCATTTGAAAACATAATGTTCTCTTTCACTGCTATGCGGATGACTCACAGCTGTACATTTCAATGAAACATGTTGAAGCCCCAAAATTGCCCTGGCTAGAAGCCTGTGTTTCAGACATAAGGAAGTGGATGACTGCAAACTTTCTACTTTTAAACTTGGACAAAACAGAGATGCTTGTTTTAGGTCCCAAGAAACAACAAGATATTTTGTTGAATCTGACAATTAATCTTGATGGCTGTACAGTCGTCTCAAATAAAACTGTCAAGGACCTCTGCGTTACTCTGGACCCTGATCTTTCTTTTGACGAACATATCAAGACTGTTTCAAGGACAGCTTTTTTCCATCTGCGTAACATTGCAAAAATCTGAAACTTTCTGTCCAAAAATGATGTAGAAAAATGAATCCATGCTTTTGTTACTTCTAGGTTAGACTACTGCAATGCTTTACTTTCCAGCTACCTGGGGTGGCAGGGTAGCCTAGTGGTTAGAGTGTTGGTCTAGTAACTGGAAGGTTGCAAGGTCAAATCCCAGAGCTGACAAGGTACAAATCTGTCGTTCTGCCCCTGAACAGGCAGTTAACCCACTGTTCCTAGGCTGTCATTGAACATAAGAATTTGTTCTTAACTGACTTGCCTAGTTAAATAAATATAAAAAATAAAGCACCAGATAAACTCCAGTTAGTGCTAAATACAGCTGCTAGAATCCTGACTAGAACCAAAAAAACATATCATATTACTCCAGTGCTAGCCTCCCTACACTGGCTTCCTGTTAAGGCAAGGGTTGATTTCAAGGTTTTACTGCTAACCTACAAAGCATTACATGGGCTTGCTCCTACCTTTCTGATTTGGTCCTGCCGTACATACCTACACGTACGCTACGGTCACGAGATGCAGGCAGCCTCCTAATTGTCCCTAGAATTTCTAAGCAAACAGCTGGAGGCAGGGCTTTCTCCTATAGAGCTCCATTTTTATGGAATGGTCTGCCTACCCATGTGAGAGACACAAACTCGGTCTCAACCTTTAAGTCTTTCCTGAAGACTCATCTCTCCAGTGGGTCCTATGATTGAATGCAGTCTGGCCCAGGAGTGTGAAGGTGAACGGAAAGACTCTGGAGCAACGAACCAACGAACCGCCCTTGCTGTCTCTGCCTGGCCAGTTCCCCTCTCTCCACTGGGATTCTCTGCCTCTAACCCTATTACAGGGGCTGAGTCACTGGCTTACTGGTGCTCTTTCCTTGCTGTCCCTATGAGTGGTGCGTCACTTGACTGGGTTGAGTCACTGACGTGATCTTCCTGTCTGGGTTGGTGCCCCCCCTTTGGTTGTGCCATGGCGGAGATCTTTGTGGGCTATACTCGGCCTTGTCTCAGGATGGTAAGTTGGTGGTTGAAGATATCCCTCTAGTGGTGTGGGGGCTGTGCTTTGGCAAAGTGGGTGGGGTTATATCTTCCTGTTTGGCCCTGTCCGGGGGTATCATCGGATGGGGCCGCAGTGTCTCCTGACCCCTCCTGTCTCAGCCTCCAGTATTTATGCTGCAGTAGTTTATGTGTCGGGGGGCTAGGGTCAGTCTGTTATATCTGGAGTACTTCTCCTGTCTTGTCCGGTGTCCTGAGTGAATTTAAGTATGCTCTCTCTAATTCTCTCTTTATCTCCTTCTTTCTCTCTCTCGGAGGACCTGAGCCCTAGGACCATGCCTCAGGACTACCTGGCATGATGACTCCTTGCTGTCCCCAGTCCACCTGGCCGTGCTGCTGCTCCAGTTTCAACTGTTGTGTCTGCGGCTCTGGAGCCCTGACCTGTTCACCGGACGTGCAACCTGTCCCAGACCTGCTGTTTTCAACTCTCTAGAGACAGCAGGAGCGGTAGAGATATTCCTAATGATTGACTATGAAAAGCCAACTGACATTTACTCCTGAGGTGCTGACTTGCTGCACTACTGGGATTATTATTATTTGACCATGCTGGTCATTTATGAACATTTGAACACCTTGGCCATGTTCTGTTATAATCTCCAAACGGCACAGCCAGAAGAGGACTGGCCACCACTCATAGCTTGGTTCCTCTCTAGGTTTCTTCCTAGGTTTTGGCCTTTCTATGGAGTTTTTTCTAGCCACCGTGCTACTACACCTGCATTGCTTGCTGTTTGGGGTTTTAGGCTGGGTTTCTGTACAGCACTTTGAGATATCAGCTGATGTAAGATGGGCAATATAAATACATTTGATGTGATTTTGTACGCAAGTATAAACACCAAGTCCTATATAAACATAATCTGAAAGCTCCAAAACCTCCATAAAAAAGCCAGACCATGGTTTGCAACTGCACATGGGGACAAAGATTGTTATTTTTTGAGAAATGTCCTCTGGTCTGATGAAACAAAAATTTAACTGTTTGGCCATAATGACCATCGTTATGTTTGTAGGAAAAATGGGGAGGCTTGCAGCCAAAGAACACCATCCCAACCTTGAAGCACGGGGGGTGGCAGCATCATGTTGAGGGGTGCTTTGCTGCAGGAGGGACTGGTGAACTTCACAAAATAGATGGCTTCATGAGGTAGGAAAATGATGTGGATATATTGAAGCAACATCTCAAGACATCAGTCAGGAAGTTAAAGCTTGGTCGCAAATGGGTCTTCCAAATGAACAATGACCCCAAGCATACTTCCAAAGTTGTGGAAAAATGACTTAAGGACAACAAAGTCAAGGTATTGGAGTGGCCATCACAAAGCCCTGACCACAATCATATAAAAAATTATGGGAAGAACTGAAAAAGCATGTGTGAGCAAGGAGGCCTTCAATCCTGACTCAAATACACCAGCTCTGTCAGGTGGAATGGGTCAAAATTGACCAAACTTATTGTAGGAGGCTACCCAAAACATTTGACCCAAGTTAAACATTTTAAAGGCAATGTTACCAAATACTATTTGAGTGTATGTAAACCTCTGACCCACTGGGAATGTGATGAAAGAAATAAAAGCTGAAATAAATAATTCTCTCTACTATTATTCTGATATTTCACATTCTTAAAATACAGTGGTGATCCTAACTGACCTAATACATGGAATTGTTACTAGGATTAAATGTCAGGAATTGTGAAAAACTGAGTTTAACCTCTCTAGGGTATGCTAGCATCCCATCTGGCCAACATCCAGTGAGATTGCAGAGCGCCAAATTCAAATACAGAAATGCTCATTATAAAAATTCAGCAAACAAAACATACTTTACATAGGTTTAAAGATTAACGTCTTGTTAATCCAACCTTGCTGTCAGATTTATAAAATGCTTTTCGGCAAAAGCATACCTAGCCCAGAACATACCTAGCCCAGAACATAGCCCAGTTGACAAATTATTACAAACAGTAACCAGCCAAGCAGAAGCGTTACAAAACTCAGAAATAGAGATAAAATTAATCCCTTACCTTTGATCTTCATATAGTGGCACTCAGAAGACATTAATTTACTCAATAAATGTTCATTTTGTTTGATAAGGTCTCTTTATATCCAAAAACCTCTGTTTGTGCGCTTTCTTCAGTAATCCACAGGCTCAAACGCAGTCAATACAGGCAGACAAAAAAAATCTAAATTGTATCTGTAAAGTTCATGGAAACATGTCAAACGATGTTTATATTCAATCCTCAGGTTGTTTTTAGCCTAAATTATCTATAATATTTCAACCGGACAATAACGTTGTCAATATAAAAGGTAAACAAGAAATGCACTCTCAGGATTGCGCATGAAAAAGCTCTGTGACACGTCAGCGTCCACTCATTCAGACTGGTCTTACTCCCTCATTTATAAGAATACAAGCCTGAAACATTTTCTAAAGACTGTTGACTTCTAGTGGAAGGCATAGGAACTGCAAATTGAGTCCTAAGTCAATGGATACTGTAATGGCATTGAATAGAAAACTACAAAACCAAAAAAAGAAAAACTTCCTGAATGGATTTTTCTCAGGTTTCGCCTGCCAAATCAGTTCTGTTATACTCACAGACACTATTGTAACAGTTTTGGAATCTTTAGAGTGTTTTCCATCCAAATGTACCAGTTATATGCATATCATATCTTCTGGGCCCAAGTAGCAGGCCGTTTAATTTGGGCATGCTTTTCATCCACAATTCTGAATGCTGCCCCCTACCCTAGAGAGGTTAAATGTATTTGGCTAAGGTGTATGTAAACTTCTGACTTCAATAGTATATTTACATAAGTCTTCAGATCTTTTGCTATGAGACTTGAAATTGAGCTCAGGTACATCCTGTTTCCATTGATCATCCTTGAGATGTTTCTACAACTTTACCTGTGGTAAATTCAATTGAATGGACATGATTTAGAAAGGCACACACCTGTTTATATAAGCTCCCACAGTTGACAGTGGATGTCAGATTAAAAACCAGGTCATGAGTTCGAAGGGATTCGTAGAGCTCTGAGACAGGATTGTGTCGAGGCACAGATCTGGGAAAGGGTACCAAAATATTTCTGCAGCATTGAAGTTCCCCAAGAACACAGTGGCTTCCATCATTCTTAGATGGAAGAAGTTTGGAACCACCAAGACTCTTCCTAGAGCTGGCCACCTGCCAATTGGGGGAGAAGAGCCTTGGTCAGGAAGGTGACCAAGAACCCCATGGTCACTCTGACAGAGTTCCAGAGTTCCTCTGTGGTGATGGTAGAACCTTCCAGAAGTACAAACATCTCTCCACCCCTCCACCAATCAGGCCTTTATGGGAGAATGGCCAGATGGAAGCCACTCCTCAACAAAAGGAAAATGACAGCCTGCTTGGAGTTTACCAAAAGGCACCTAAAGACTCTCAGACCATGAGAAACAAGATTCTCTGCTCTGATGAATCCAAGATTGAACTCTTTGGCTTGAATGCCAAGCGTCACATCTGGAGGAAACCTGGCACCATCCCTACGGTGAAGCATGGTATTGGCTGCATCAAAACGTACAAGGACCATAATCTTACCTCGGGGATCTTAACATAATGTTGTCCACAACATAGGCTAATTATCTTGACCGACAAAAATGTTCTATACATTTTCCAGATAAACATCAATTCCTGCACCTCTGCTGTTCAATGGCGTGCTGTATCACACCAGATCTTTAGCATTTGACTATCATTCAGGAAATCCTTCATCATCATTTCCCAAAATAACTTAACAGTTAGACATCAAATGCGCATCAAACAACTGTTGTGCATAATTATTGAAGAACCCCATTAGTGACAGTTTGATTGTTAATAAATGCTTAGTATATGATATAACAACAAACAGCAGAATTATGCAAGGAAATAAAAAATTTTTTTTTTACAAATCTGTGAACACTCCAATCATGAAAAAGGGTTTAAACATATGTTTTGATTTAACTCATGAATTAGGTTGAATGTATCCATGTTCCCCCTTCTATATTTTATTAATGTATTCACGTAAAAAAAAAAGTCTAATTATTATTCATGACTTTGTAACAGCTCCAAACAGTTGTCCACTACAAAAAATGCTCACTGGTACCCTAGTTTATATAAAGACCCATTTCCTAAGAGTTGTCAGTCAAGGCAAGCTCATGAATATAAGCTTCCCGCCCACTCAGCCTGTTCTTTCAGGTTTCCTAGGTTAGAGTTGAGAGAAAATGTGAAATGTCTTCAACTCTGAGCATTGTAATAACGTACAAAATATTGTGGCTTGATGTTTGGTCATTCAAATGCTACTTTTACTTGGGAAAAAGGATGACCGTGTGGGACCTTTAAGTAATGCTTGCTCTATGACAAGGGCCAATGTCCTGTGGGTGTGAGGGACTGTGTGCGTGTGAGACTGTGTGTGTGTTTACGCAAGAGTGTATTGATCTTTAAGAAAAGACAAGTGCAGTGATGCAGAGTGCTAAGGAAGTGGGTGTGCAATGCCTCACTGACAGGACATGGGTGTTATCCCGTTTATACTGTACTTTACCTGACTGAGAGATGCACTATTCAACATGTCCTACCCAATGTCGCCCCAGGTGTTCAAAGACATTGGTGTGGAATGATTGTGGAGAATGTTGTACAGATTTAACACCACTCTTTTCCTCCCTATGTTATGGTGCTTCTAGCAATCCCTTGTCACAGATTAGAAATGTTCAAGAAAAACTAAAACAAGGGCAAATGGATCTCCTTCATATCCTGGCATTGAAACAGACTTTTCACAGCATTCAGTCTGGTTTAACCAGACCTTATACAGTGCATTTGGAAAGTATTCAGACTCCTTCACTTTTCCCACATTTTGTTACATTGCAGCCTTATTCTAAAATGGATTAAATAAAATATTTTCCTCATCAATCTACACACAATACCCCATAATGGCAAAGTGAAAACAGGTTTCTAGACATTTTTGGAAATGTATTGAAAATAAAAAACAGAAATACCTTCTTTACATAAGCATTCAGACCCTTTGCTATGAGACTCGAAATTGAGCTCAGGTGCATCCTGTTACCATTGATCATCCATGACATGTTCCTACAACTTGATTGGAGTCCACCTGTGGTAAATTCAAATGATTGGACATGATTTGGAAAGGCACACACCTGTCTATATAAGGTCCCACAGTTGCCAGTGCACGTCAGAGCAAAAACCAACCATCTTGAAAAATAGATAATCCCTGTTTTAAAAAAAAGGTTCAATCAAAATAAAAAGATGCTTCAACAAAGTGTCTGAATACTTCTGTAAATGTGATATTTCAGTTTAAATGTGTTTATAAATGAGCAAAAATGTAAAAAATAAATAAATAACTGTTTTTGCTTTGTCATTATGGGGTATTGTGTGTAGATTGATGAGGGGGAAAAAAACATTTAATCCATTTTAGAATAAGGCTGTAATGTAACAAAATGTGGAAAAAGTCAAGGGGCCTGAATACTTTCCAAATGCAAACCTCTGCACCCTCTGTTATTTTGGATGCTTTTTAGCACTTAGCCTATTTTCTTCATGCCGACAATACTTTATCCTGATCTCTCTCTCTCTCCCTCTTGCTCTTCTCTCATTTTCTCTCATTCTCTCTCTCTCTCTCTCTCTCTCTCACTTTCTCCTCTCTCTCATTCTCTCTCTCTCTCTCTCTCTCTCTCTCTCTCTCTCACTTTCTTATCTCTCTCTCTCTCTCTCTCTCTCTCTCACTTTCTCCTCTCTCTCTCTCGCTCCATCCCTCACTCCTTCAAACTTCTAATTGCTTTATTTTCTTCAGTGCATTTCTTCACAGAGGAAGGCAAAACGAAGCAACAAATCAATTGGCTCAGCGATCCTTCGACCTGTGTGACTGTTTTTAATACTGTACTCGAGAGGGGTTTTTCCGTCTCACCCCAGTATTTGTTATGATAATGCTGTAGAGCGGACCTGAAAAAGAGTTTGCTCAGCAATTTCCCCTTAGATACACGTTTTATGGGGAGCCTTATGAAAAGATATATATTGCAGTCCTGTATCACGTATTTATATACTTGTCGACATCCATGAAGGAGAGAACGGCATGCATTCTAAGCTAGAAAGTAATGTATCAAATGTATACAATAGCTTAGACTGCATGCCTTCTTCCCCATAAAACGTGTGAATAGCGTAAAAGAGAAATTTGCTGAGCAAGCTCTTTTTCAGGTCCACTCCACAGGAGCATTAACATAACATATACTGTGGTGAGAAGGAATTACCACTCATATCATCCATAAAGGGTGATATTAAACATCTGTTCCTTCGTTCAATTTGGCAATTTCTTCAAAATCAAATCAAATTTTATTTGTCACATACACATGGTTAGCAGATGTTAATGCGAGTGTAGCGAAATGCTTGTGCTTCTAGTTCCGACAATGCAGTAATAACGAGCAAGTAATCTAACTAACAATTCCAAAAAAAAAAAAAAAAACTACTGTCTTATACACAGTGTAAGGGGATAAAGAATATGTACATAAGGATATATGAATGAGTGATGGTACAGAGCAGCATAGGCAAGATACAGTAGATGATATCGAGTACAGTATATACATATGAGATAAGTATGTAATCCAAGTGGCATAGTTAAAGTGGCTAGTGATACATGTATTACATAAGGATGCAGTCGATGATATAGAGTACAGTATCAACGTATGCATATGAGATGAACAATGTAGGGTAAGTAACATTATATAAGGTAGCATTGTTTAAAGTGGCTAGTGATATATTTACATAATTTCCCATCAATTCCCATGATTAAAGTGGCTGGAGTAGAGTCAGTGTCATTGACAGTGTGTTGGCAGTAGCCACTCAATGTTAGTGGTGGCTGTTTAACAGTCTGATGGCCTTGAGATAGAAGCTGTTTTTCAGTCTCTCGGTCCCAGCTTTGATGCACCTGTACTGACCTCGCCTTCTGGATGACAGCGGGGTGAACAGGCAGTGGCTCGGGTGGTTGATGTCCTTGATGATCTTTATGGCCTTCCTGTAGCATCGGGTGGTGTAGGTGTCCTGGAGGGCAGGTAGTTTGCCCCCGGTGATGCGTTGTGCAGACCTCACTACCCTCTGGAGAGCCTTACGGTTGAGGGCGGTGCAGTTGCCATACCAGGCGGTGATACAGCCCGCCAGGATGCTCTCGATTGTGCATCTGTAGAAGTTTGTGAGTGCTTTTGGTGACAAGCCGAATTTCTTCAGCCTCCTGAGGTTGAAGAGGCGCTGCTGCGCCTTCCTCACGATGCTGTCTGTGTGAGTGGACCAATTCAGTTTGTCTGTGATGTGTATGCCGAGGAACTTAAAACTTGCTACCCTCTCCACTACTGTTCCAGCGATGTGGATGGGGGGTGTTCCCTCTGCAGTTTCCTGAAGTCCACAATCATCTCCTTAGTTTTGTTGACGTTGAGTGTGAGGTTATTTTCCTGACACCACACTCCGAGGGCCCTCACCTCCTCCCTGAAGGCCGTCTCGTCGTTGTTGGTAATCAAGCCTACCACTGTTGTGTGGTCCGCAAACTTGATGATTGAGTTGGAGGCGTGCATGGCCACGCAGTCGTGGGTGAACAGGGAGTACAGGAGGGGGCTCAGAACGCACCCTTGTGGGGCCCCAGTGTTGAGGATCAGCGGGGAGGAGATGTTGTTGCCTACCCTCACCACCTGGGGGCGGCCCGTCAGGAAGTCCAGTACCCAGTTGCACAGGGCGGGGTCGAGACCCAGGGTCTCGAGCTTGATGACGAGCTTGGAGGGTACTATGGTGTTGAATGCCGAGCTGTAGTCGATGAACAGCATTCTCACATAGGTATTCCTCTTGTCCAGATGGGTTAGGGCAGTGTGCAGTGTGGTTGAGATTGCATCGTCTGTGGACCTATTTGGGCGGTAAGCAAATTGGAGTGGGTCAAGGGTGTCAGGTAGGGTGGAGGTGATATGGTCCTTGACTAGTCTCTCAAAGCACTTCATGATGACGGATGTGAGTGCTACGGGCGGTAGTCGTTTAGCTCAGTTACCTTAGCTTTCTTGGGAACAGGAACAATGGTGGCCCTCTTGAAGCATGTGGGAACAGCAGACTGGTATAGGGATTGGTTGAATATGTCCGTAAACACACCGGCCAGCTGGTCTGCGCATGCTCTGAGGGCGCGGCTGGGGATGCCGTCTGGGCCTGCAGCCTTGCGAGGGTTAACACGTTTAAATGTCTTACTCACTTCTGCTGCAGTGAAGGAGAGACCGCATGATTCCGTTGCAGGCCGTGTCAGTGGCACTGTATTGTCCTCAAAGCGGGCAAAAAAGTTATTTAGTCTGCCTGGGAGCAAGACATCCTGGTCCGTGACTGGGCTGGGTTTCTTCCTGTAGTCCGTGATTGACTGTAGACCCTGCCACATACCTCTTGTGTCTGAGCCGTTGAATTGAGATTCTACTTTGTCTCTGTACTGGCGCTTAGCTTGTTTGATAGCCTTGCGGAGGGAATAGCTGCACTGTTTGTATTCAGTCATGTTACCAGACACCTTGCCCTGATTAAAAGCAGTGGTTCGTGCCTTCAGTTTCACACGAATGCTGCCATCAATCCACGGTTTCTGGTTAGGGAATGTTTTAATCGTTGCTATGGGAACGACATCTTCAACGCACGTTCTAATGAACTCGCACACCGTATCAGCGTATTCGTCAATGTTGTTGTCTGACGCAATACGAAACATCTCCCAGTCCACGTGATGGAAGCAGTCTTGGAGTGTGGAGTCAGCTTGGTCGGACCAGCGTTGGACAGACCTCAGCGTGGGAGCTTCTTGTTTTAGTTTCTGTCTGTGCAGGACACGCAGGGATCAACAAAATGGAGTCGTGGTCAGCTTTTCCGAAAGGGGGTCGGGGCAGGGCCTTATATGCGTCGCGGAAGTTAGAGTAACAATGATCCAGGGTCTTTCCACCCCTGGTTGCGCAATCAATATGCTGATAAAATTTAGGGAGTCTTGTTTTCAGATTAGCCTTGTTAAAATCCCCAGCTACAATGAATGCAGCCTCCGGATAAATCGTTTCCAGTTTGCAGAGAGTTAAATAAAGTTTGTTCAGAGCCATCGATGTGTCTGCTTGGGGGATATATACGGCTGTGATTATAATCGAAGAGAATTCTCTTGGTAGATAATGCGGTCTACATTTGATTGTGAGGAATTCTAAATCAGGTGAACAGAAGGATTTGAGTTCCTGTATGTTTCCTTCATCACACCATGTCACGTTGGCCATAAGGCATACGCCCCCGCCCGTCTTCTTACCAGAGAGATGTTTGTTTCTGTCGGCGCGATGCGTGGAGAAACCCGCTGGCTGCACCGCTTTACGGATTGCGTCTCTCCCAGTGAGCCAATTTGGCAATTTCTTTTGTCACTCTTTGTTTAGCATGACATTTGTTTATTAATAATGCCGACAGAGAGGGTTGCCGTGCTTCTAGCTCTTAGGAAACGTTGCAGTATTTAGTTTTCTTATGTATTATTTCTTACATTATTATCCCAGAAAATGTTTTGTGTTATTACATACAGTTGGGAAGACCTATTGGATATCAGAGCAGCGGTAACTCACCAGCTGTAACGGTTTTCTAGTGGTGATGAAGGAGAGTCGGACCAAACTGCAGCGTGTCGATTGAGATTCATGTTTAATCAAACAAAGAAACACGAACACTACACAAAACAATAAACATAATCGAAACCGAAACAGCCTAATCTAGTGCAAACTAACCGAGAGTACACATAGGACACTAAGGACAATCACCCACGACAAACTCAAAGAATATGGCTGCCTAAATATGGTTCCCAATCAGAGACAACGATAAGCACCTGCCTCTGATTGAGAACCACTCCAGACAGCCATAGACTTTGCTAGATAACCCACTAAGCTACAATCCCAATACCACCACCAAAACCCCAAGACAAACACATCACAATTACAAAAACCCCATGCCACACCCTGGCCTGACCAAATACATAAAGATAAATACAAAATACTTTGACCAGGGCGTGACAGAACCCCCTCCCTAAGGTGCGGACTCCCGAATGCACCTCAAAACAATAAGGAGGGTCCGGGTGGGCGTCTGTCCATGGTGGCGGCTCCGGCGCGGGACGTGGACCCCACTCAGTTAATGTCTTAGTCCCCTCTCCCTTCGTCCCTGGATAGTCCACCCTTGCCGCCGACCATGGCCTAGTAGTCCTCACCCAGAACCCCACTGGACTGAGGAGCAGATCGGGACTGAAGGACAGCTCGGGACTGAGGCAGCTCGGGACTGAGGGGAAGCTCGGGAGTGAGAGGAAGCTCGGGAGTGAGAGGAAGCTCGGGAGTGAGAGGAAGCTCGGGAGTGAGAGGAAGCTCGGGAGTGAGAGGAAGCTCAGGAGTGAGAGGAAGCTCAGGAGTGAGAGGAAGCTCAGGAGTGAGAGGAAGCTCAGGCAGGTAGATAGATCTACCAGATCCTGGCTGGCTGGTGGTTTCAGCAGATCCTGGCTGACTGGCAGATCCTGGCTGACTGGCAGATCTGGAAGAGTCTGGTTGACTGGCAGATCTGGAAGAGTCTGGTTGACTGGCAGATCTGGAAGAGTCTGGTTGACTGGCAGATCTGGAAGAGTCTGGCTGACTGGCAGATCTGGAAGAGTCTGGCTGACTGGCAGATCTGGAAGAGTCTGGCTGACTGGCAGATCTGGCGGCGCTGGGCAGCCTGGCGGCGCTGGGCAGCCTGGCGGCGCTGGGCAGCCTGGCGGCGCTGGGCAGACTGGCGACGCTGGGCAGACTGGCGGTGCTGGGCAGACTGGCGGCGCTGGGCAGACTGGCGATGCTGGGCAGACTGGCGATGCTGGGCAGACTGGCAATGCTGGGCAGACTGGTGGCGCTGGGCAGACTGGCGACGCTGGGCAGACTGGCGACGCTGGGCAGACTGACGGCGCTGGGCAGACTGGCGACGCTGGGCAGACTGGGGGCACTGGCGGCGCTGGGCAGACTGGCGGCACTAGCTGCTCCATATAGGCTGACAGCTCTGGCGGCTTCTTACAGACTGACCGCTCTGGCGGCTCCGTGCTGACTGGCAGCTCCTTGCAGACTGGCAGCTCCTTGCAGACTGGCAGCTCCTTGCAGACTGGCAGCTCCTTGCAGACTGGCAGCTCCTTGCAGACTGGCAGCTCCATGCAGACTGGCTGCTCTATGCAGACTGACAGCACTAGGCTGCTTCATGCAGACTGACAGCTCTGGCTGCTCCATGTAGACTGGCTGCTTCATGCAGACTGGCAGTTCTGGCTGCTTCATGCAGACTGACAGCTCTGGCTGCTCCATGTAGACTGGCTGCTTCATGCAGACTGGCAGCTCGGGCTGCTTCATGTAGACTGACAGCTCTGGCTGCTCCATGCAGACTGACAGCTCTGGCTGCTCCATGTAGACTGACAGCTCTGGCTGCTCCATGTAGACTGGCTGCTTCATGCAGACTGACATCTCTGGCTGCTCCATGTAGACTGGCTGCTTCATGCAGACTGGCAGCTCGGGCTGCTTCATGTAGACTGACAGCTCTGGCTGCTCCATGCAGACTGACGGCTCTGGCTGCTCCATGTAGACTGGCTGCTTCATGCAGACTGACAGCTCTGGCTGCTTCATGCAGACTGGCAGCTCTGGCTGCGCTGAACAGGCGGGAGACTCCTGCAGCGCTGTGTCGGAGGAAGGCTCTGGCTGCGCTGAACAGGCGGGAGACTCCGGCAGCGCTGGAGATGAGGAAAGCTCTAACAGCGCTAGATAGGTGGGAGACTCCGGCAGCGCAGGAGAGGAGAAAGGCTCCGACAGCGCTGGAGAGGCGAGGCGCACTGTAGGCCTGATGCGTGGTGCTGGTACTGGTGGTACTGGACCGAGGACACGCACAGGAAGCCTGGTGCGGGGAGCTGCTACCGGAGGGCTGGGTTGTGGAGGTGGTACTGGATAGACCGGACCGTGCAGGCGCACTGGAGCTCTTGAGCACCGAGCCTGCCCAACCTTACCTGGTTGAATGCTCTCGGTTGCCCTGCCAGTGCGGCGAGGTGGAATAGCCCGCACTGGGCTATGCAGGCGAACCGGAGACACCGAGCGCAAGGCTGGTGCCATGTAAGCCGGCCCAAGGAGACGCACTGGGGACCAGATGCGTAGAGCTGGCTTCATGGCATTTGGCTCAACGCTCAATCTAGCCCGGCCGATACGCGGAGCTGGAATATACCAAACCGGGCTGTGCACCCGCACTGGAGACACCGTGCGCTCCACAGCATAACACGGTGCCTGCCCGGTCTCTCCAGCCCCCCGGTAAGCACAGGGAGTTTGCGCAGGTCTCCTACCTGGCATAGCCATACTCCCTGTAAGCCCCCAAGAAATTTTTGGGGCTGACTCTCGGGCTTCCATCCGCTCTGCCGTGCTAGCTCCTCATAATGCCGCCTCTCTGCTTTTGCTGCCTCCAGCTCGGCTTTGGGGCGACAATAATCTCCAGGCTGATCCCAGGGTCCTTTACCGTCCAGTTCGTCCTCCCATGTCCATTTCTCCAGGTAGTGCAGCCTCTCCCACTGCAGCTGCTGCTCCTGCTGTTGCTGCCTCTGTTGCCTCTGTTGCCTCTGTTCCTGCTGCTCCTTTGGGCGGCTACACTCCCCTGGTTTAGCCCAGGGTCCTCTCCCGTCAAAGATCTCCTCCCATGACCAGAAATCCTTGTTGAGCATCTCCTTTTTCGGCTGCTCCTGCCTGTTGACACGCCGCTTGGTCCGTTGGTGGTGGGTGATTCTGTAACGGTTTTCTAGTGGTGATGAAGGAGAGTCGGACCAAACTGCAGCGTGTCAATTGAGATTCATGTTTAATCAAACAAAGAAACACGAACACTACACAAAACAATAAACGTAATCGAAACCGAAACAGCCTAATCTAGTGCAAACTAACCGAGAGTACACATAGGACACTAAGGACAATCACCCACGACAAACTCAAAGAATATGGCTGCCTAAATATGGTTCCCAATCAGAGACAACGATAAGCACCTGCCTCTGATTGAGAACCACTCCAGACAGCCATAGACTTTGCTAGATAACCCACTAAGCTACAATCCCAATACCACCACCAAAACCCCAAGACAAACACATCACCAGGGCGTGACACCAGCATCCTTTGTCCGGATCCTTTGTTCGCACCCCCCAAAGCAATTGAACTGATTCCAGAGTCCGTCCAGCCAGTTGGGTTCTCAGTTCATCGCGCAGACAGGAGGGAAGAAGAAAGGCAGGGGTGTATGTTTCATGATTAACAACTCATGGTGTGATTGTGATAACATACAGGAACTCAAGTTATTTTGTTCACCCGACCTAGAATACCTCACAATCAAATACCGACCATATTATCTCCCAAGAGAATTCTCTTCGGTTATAGTCACAACCGTGTATATCCCCCCACAAGCTGATACCTCAACAGCCCTCAGAGAACTTCACTGGACTTTGTGCAAACTGGAAAATTGAGAAAAAGGCTGCCGAAGTTGCCGATCAACACATTGACTGTACTTGCGCTGCTAAAACACTCGACCTCTGCTACTCCAATGCCTACAAGACCCTCCCCCACCCTCCTTTCGGCAAATCTGATCACAACTCCAATTTGCACCTCCCTTCCTATAGGCAGAAACTCAAACAGAAAGTACCCGTGCTAAGGACTATTCAACACGGGTCTGACCAATCTGAATCCACGTTTCAAGATCAAATCAAATCAAATCAAATTTTATTTGTCACATACACATGGTTAGCAGATGTTAATGCGAGTGTAGCGAAATGCTTGTGCTTCTAGTTCCGACAATGCAGTAATAACCAACAAGTAATCGAACTAACAATTCCAAAACTACTGTCTTATACACAGTGTAAGGGGATAAAGAATATGTACATAAGGATATATGAATGAGTGATGGTACAGAGCAGCATAGGCAAGATACAGTAGATGGTATCGAGTACAGTATATACATATGAGATGAGTATGTAAACAAAGTGGCATAGTTAAAGTGGCTAGTGATACATGTATTACATAAGGATGCAGTCGATGATATAGAGTACAGTATATACGTATGCATATGAGATGAATAATGTAGGGTAAGTAACATTATATAAGGTAGCATTGTTTAAAGTGGCTAGTGATATATTTACATCATTTCCCATCAATTCCCATTATTAAAGTGGCTGGAGTTGAGTCAGTGTCAGTGTCAGTGTGTTGGCAGCAGCCACTCAATGTTAGTGGTGGCTGTTTAACAGTCTGATGGCCTTGAGATAGAAGCTGTTTTTCAGTCTCTCGGTCCCAGCTTTGATGCACCTGTACTGACCTCGCCTTCTGGATGATAGCGGGGTGAACAGGCAGTGGCTCGGGTGGTTGATGTCCTTGATGATCTTTATGGCCTTCCTGTAACATCGGGTGGTGTAGGTGTCCTGGAGGGCAGGTAGTTTGCCCCCGGTGACGCGGTGATGCGTTGATTGTTTTGATCACACAGACTGGGATAAGTTCCAGCTAGCCTCCGAGAACAATATTGACGAATACACTGATAGGGTGACTGAGTTCATCAGGAAGTGTATTGGAGATGTTGTACCCACTGTGACTATTTAAACCTACCCTAACCAGAAACCATGGATAGATGGCAGCATTAGCACAAAACTGAACGTGTGAACCATTGCATTTATCCATTGGAAGGTGACTTGGAATATGGTTGAAAACAAACAGTGTAGTTTTTCCTCTGTAAGGCAATCAAACGGCTAAAACGTCAGTATAGAGACAAAGAGGAGTCGCAATTAAACGGCTCAGACACAAGGGGGTGGGGTCTGTTGGGTTGGTGGGTCTGTCCCATTGTGGTTTTGTGGTCCGGGTCTGAGGTGGGCTGTTCTGCTGGTTTGTCTGAGAGAGTGTCCTTCAGTGCCATGTGTGTCTCTAACTTCTTCTGTGAAACTCTCCTACCGTTGTTGGGCTCAAGAGTTTTCACATTTCCAACTTCACACTTCAGTGCTAATTGAGGTGCCGCCAGATCTGTTCTGTCCTAGCAGCTTGGTAGCTTAGTATACTTATTTACTTAGCTTAATATAACGAAATTACCTGAATGGACTATTACTACCAAGGACTATCAAGAAAAACCAAACCAAAACCTGCAGAAAAAACACAGCGGAACCTGGAAATACAGTGCCTTGCGAAAGTATTCGGCCCCCTTGAACTTTGCGACCTTTTGCCACATTTCAGGCTTCAAACATAAAAATATAAAACTGTATTTTTTGTGAAGAATCAACAACAAGTGGGACACAATCATGAAGTGGAACGACATTTATTGGATATTTCAAACTTTTTTAACAAATCAAAAACTGAAAAATTGGGCGTGCAAAATTATTCAGCCCCCTTAAGTTAATACTTTGTAGCGCCACCTTTTGCTGCGATTACAGCTGTAAGTCGCTTGGGGTATGTCTCTATCAGTTTTGCACATCGAGAGACTGACATTTTTGAGCAAGTCTTGGTTGGTGAGCAGACCCCAGACCTCATAACCATAAAGGGCAATGAGTTCTATAACTGATTCAAGTATTTTTTAGCCATATCCTAATTGGTATGTTAAATTTTATGTTCCTTTTGATGGCACAGAATGCCTTTCTTGCCTTGTCTCTCAGATCGTTCACAGCTTTTTGGAAGTTACCTGTGGCACTGATGTTTAGGCCAAGTTATGTATAGTTTTTTTGTGCTCTAGGGCAACGCTGTCTAGATGGAATTTGTATTTGTGGTCCTGGCGACTGGACCTTTTTTGGAACAGAATTATTTTGGTCTTACTGAGATTTACTGTCAGGGCCCCTGGCCGGCTGCTGTAGGCCTTCCTTGGTTGGTGACAGAAGCACCAGATTATCAGCAAAAAGTAGACATTTGACTTCAGATTCTAGTAGGGTGAGGCCGGGTGCTGCAGAATTTTCTAGTCCCCCGCCAATTGATTGATATATATGTTGAAGAGGGTGGGGCTTTAGCTGCATCCCTGTCTCACTCCTCTCTCTCTCTTTCTCTTTTTTTTGTGTCTCTCTCTCTCTCTGTCTCTCTCTCTGTCTCTGTAAACTCAACATGCAGGTCAAACATGAACATTTATTTACTGTTGCAGTAGCAAAATCTCTGTTATAAACATCTCATCAGCGGTGTCTCCAGTTCCAGGAACTCGAGTGCTGGCCACCGGAGGGGCTTCTTATAACAAGGACTTTCTGCAGGTTAGTGTGGGTAGTTAACCTCTGGTCTATATGTTTTTATAAACCCTCTTTTAGGATTTTTCTTTGCCATACAAATTGCTTATTTATATCCCCTGTTTTTGAAAGGCACCAACCCCTGTTTTTACACACACACACACACACACACACACACACACACACACACACGCACACGCACACGCACACACACACACACACACGTTCACTCTCCTTCAGTAGCTGTTAACAGTATGTGTGCTGTCCTCAGGTCGCGTCGTGAAGCTAATTCCAACTGACTGCTGTATTTCCTGTAGGGCCACACAGCTGTGTTTGGGGCCTTGTGATTCGCTATAAATGTACGCTGAACCCGGCTGACCTCTCTCTCCATACATTAGACCCTGTGTGTGTGTTGCATTGGTCCATTTGGTGTTCTCAACCCAGCCCCTCAAGTGAAACCCTTGGCTACAGTCCTTTCACTCTCTTCTTGTTGTTGGGCTGTTGTGGGCTCAGATCCCATGATAGTGATATGATGCCGTATTGGAAGTGGAGCCACTAGAATGCGTTGTCAAGAGCCTGCGGAACAAGGTTCGGTTATCTCTTCATCTTTTCTCTGTGTTGTTTGTGTTACCTTGTAGTAGACTCAGTGCCCCCCCCCGTGGTCAATAAAGCCAGCCTATTAGATTTACGCGTGCACTCCCGCAATTTATGGGGGGGATGCTACAGATGTTTCCTTTGCTGTGTTAATTATATATTTTATTTTATCCACGCCTTACCAAGGTTATTCCCGGCGAGTAGCGAAGGTAATGAAATTAGAGCGCTGCAAAAACGTGTGCGTTAAACACGAAATGAGTTGAGATCGAATCAGATCGGCCTCAAACAGGAAATGATAAGCCATGAGGAAACTGTATGTTCATTTGTTCCTTTGATTAGTTTCTTGTTCGTGTGAAACGACTGAAAAATATATCCTTCTATCCTCTCTGCAATGTTGAGAGATCTCAAATAAGCCACCAGCAACCTATGTCGATACAGACACAATGCATACAGTGTAGACTATATAGAATTGAGTTCAGGTATCTTTAGACATGGAATTCAGTACTGCAGACAGTGACTCACTCATACAATGTAACATTTCCAGAAACAAACATTTCCAATAACATGCGGTCCCATTCCTCCTGTTTCTCCACGCCCAGGTGCTATCTGACATCTTTAATGCTCCTGTGAACCCCATCGACGTGGCTAACTCTGCCTGGCTAGGCTGTCATGGTGAGTAAGACTTATGATGTAAATCCTATGCAGCAGCGCTGGCCCTGGCGGGCTGCAATACTTGGTGGGCAGGCTTTTGTTCCTGCCCAGACCAATACTCAGATGTTAAATCATCAAATAATCTTGGTCTTCGGCCTGAACTATAATAGCGGCTTCAGGCGTTGTTACTGCACGGCTAGAACAAAACCCTGCACGCCCAGTAGCTCTCCAGAGTCGGAGACCCATGCTATAGGAACCCTTGATACATGTACAGAGTGACTCATGCTGTAATTCAGTTTAATTGACTCCCTACCATGTTTCTGTGGTACAGTAGCATGTTTTGTGTTTAGCAGATAACTTTTCCGTCTGATGTTAGAGTTTAGAGGACATCCATGTTGGATAAATTTATGCTCTTTTTGCCATTAAAAGGATGTCCCATTATTCACTCACATTTACATATTGAAGCCTACTACATTAAGACAAATTAAAACATTCTCATCAGTGAATTCTCTTGAACTTTGACACTTCAAAGGCTTAAGCCAGCATGGAACCGGTCGACAGAAAAGATCAAGTGATTTATCATTATATGAGAAGAGTTTTCACAGCATCAAATAACCTGAATAAGTCTTTGCTTCAAGTGTAAAGGAAATTATTTTAGGCATTTCAAACACTAGACAAGGCCACATCAAAGAATTTGCATTCAGTACGCAGTAACACTAAGACAAATGTGCACATTTCTTTGAATATAGATATTCTGTTTGTGTAGCGGACATGCTTTGTCAAAATCAGGTGATTAGTCTTGTTCATGGGGATTTTGAAACATAGATACACACCTATCATCTTGAAGGTTGATCAACATAACAAAAGATGGCTGCTTTATTTTCTATTGGCTTTCAAAGGTCCATTATCATAATGATGAAATGGTTTCTGTGAGTATTTCACCCCAAACATAGACTGTACAGTATGTAGAGTAGCAGACCTGGGTTCAAATAGTATTTGTTGATTCAAATACTACAGCTGCGCTTGATTGAACTTGCCTGAGGACAGTGTAAGAATCCAAAAAGTGCTTACCCTGCCCATCTGCCACCCCAGGCAGGCTCAATAAACGTAGTTTAAAGACAACAAATACTATTTGAATCCATGTCTGAATCATCGGATGTGTAGTAGGAAAGAGAAAGGACAGTCAATACACTAAGTAATCCTTGGTCAGTTGGTCGCAGCGTTTAAATGTCAGCGAGAGGAATTTAATATGCCTTAGCATTTAATCAATGGTATCGAATCAATGGCTTTTTAGAGGTCAGCATTCTTAAATTAGGCTTTAATTAAAATGATATTATGCATATTTGTTTTGTGGCCTCAACATAAACCAATGTTTTCCCTATTTCCATAAACACTGCTTATGCGCCTAGCCTTGAGCATATTTTAATGGAAGGGAAAACTCGCGAGTGGAATGCATCCTCTCAGTTGTTTTCCCTTCTATTTTCCTTGCATGTGTGTGTGTGTTTTTCTCAGAAGGTTGATAAATAATCATGCGTTCATGTAGATGGAATGATTGTGATGATTGTGGACTACAGGACTACAGGACTACAGGACTACTACAGGACTACTACAGGACTACTACAGGACTACAGGACTACTACAGGACTACAGGGCTACTACAGGACTACAGGACTACAGGACTACAGGACTACTACAGGACTACAGGACTACATGACTACAGGACTACTACAGGACTACAGGACTACATGACTACTACAGGACTACAGGACTACTACAGGACTACAGGACTACATGACTACAGGACTACAGGACTACTACATGACTACATGACTACAGGACTACAGGACTACAGGACTGCATGACTACTACAGGACTACAGGACTACAAGACTACTACAGGACTACAGGACTACAGGACTACAGGACTACAAGACTACATGACTACTACAGGACTACAGGACTACAGGACTACTACAGGACTACATGACTACAGGACTACTACAGGACTACAGGACTACATGACCACATGACTACAGGACTGCAGGACTACAGGACTACTACAGGACTACAGGACTACATGACTACAGGACTACAGGACTACTACAGGACTACAGGACTACAGGACTACAGGACTACAGGAAAAGGAGGATGGAGCATGCCACCGTCGACAGGGCTGTAGTGGAGCAGGTTGAGAGCTTCAAGTTCCTTGGTGTCCACATCAACAACAAACTAGAATGGTCCAAACACACCAAGACAGTTGTGAAGAGGGCACAATAAATCCTATTCCCCCTCAGGAAACTAAAACGATTTGGCATGGGTCCTCAGATCCTCAAAGGGTTCTATAGCTGCAACATCGAGAGCATCCTGACTGCTCGGCCTCTGACCGCAAGGCACTACAGAGGGTAGTACGTACGGCCCAGTACATCACTGGGGCTAAGCTGCCTGCCATCCAGGACCTCAACACCAGGCGGTGTCAGAGGAAGGCCCTAAAAATGGTCAAAGTTCCTAGCCACCCCAGTCATAGACTGTTCTCTCTACTAGCGCATGGCAAGCTGTACCGGAGTGCCAAGTCCGGGACAAAAAGGTTTCTCAACAGTTTTTACCCCCAAGCCATAAGACTCCTGAGCAGGTAATCAAATGGCTACCCAGATTATTTTCATTTTGAAACCCCCCTTTTACACTGCTGCTACTCTCTGTTTATCATATATGCACAGTCACTTTAACTATACAATCATGTGCATACCACCTCAATTAGCCTGACTAACCGGTGCCCCCGCACGTTGGCTACCCGGGGCTATCTGCATTGTGTCCCGCCAACCACCACCCGTCAACCCCTCTTTTACGCTACTGCTACTCTCTGTTTATCATACATGCATAGTCACTTTAACCATATCTACATGTACATACTACCTCAATCAGCCCGACTAACCGGTGCCTGTATATAGCCTCATATACTGTTATTTTTCACTGTCTTGTTACTGTTGTTTTTATTTCTTTACTTACCTATTGTTCACCTAATACATATTTTGGGAAATTGCACTATAGGTTAGAGCCTGTAAGTAAGCATTTCACTGTAAGGTCTACAGCTGTTGTATTCGGTGCATGTGACAAATAACTTTGATCTGATTTGATGTATTGCCTCAACTCTTGACCCTTTCGCTGCGCCTGTTCTTGATGCTGCGAGACTGACACTCAACATACACCCATGCTCATTCTGCATAATGCTACCCTCAGTGGTGTGGTGTGTGTGTGCTTGTGTGTGTGGGTGGGTGTGTGGGTGCGTGCACGTGTGTGTGTGTGTGCATATTTGTGTGTGTGTGTGTTTGTGTGTGTGTGTGTGCATGTTTGTGTGAGTGTGTGTGTGCATGTGTGTGATCGTGTGTGCGTGTGCATGTGTGTTTGTGTGTGTGTGTGTGTGTGTGTGTGTGTGTGTGTGTGTGCATGTTTGTGTGTGTGCGTGTGTTTGTGCGTGTGTGTGTGTGCATGTTGTGTGTGCATGTGTGTGTGTGTACATGTGTGTGTGTGTGTGCACATGTGTGTGTGTGTGTTTGTGTGTGCATGTTTGTGTGAGTGTGTGTACATGTGTGTGTTTGTGTGTGTGGGTGTGCATATATTTGTGTGTGTGCATGTTTGTGTGTGTGTTTGTGTGCATGTGTGCATGTTTGTGTGTGTGTGTGTGTGCATACATGGGTATGTGTGCGTATCTGTGTTATGCTGTTTGCCTACTGGAGGTATGCTGAGCTGGTTAAGATGGAGATTGTGGCTTTTCAACTGTCCATTATAGTTGGCCTACTATGCATGCTACCCACACAGTTCATCTTGTCCTGATTTCTTTCCAACCATGCATACAAATAGAGATAACAGTGTTGAGACAAACAGTATCTCCGTATCAACATTTAGTCCCTAAGTGCTAATAGGCTATGAAATAGTCCATGTCTGTGGTCGATAAAAACACACTGTTCCCTGTTAGCACTGCTGTTGAAAAGGAGTCTATTCTTTTAACAGCATTGTTATAAGAATAGATTACTTCTGGTTTTGAAGAGAGTGTACAAACTTGTGTTCCAGCCTAGAAGTAGCACATCAGACCACAAGTAGTTGATTTGAAACTGGTGTGCTAGTGCACAGTTGGAACAAAAGCCTGCATAACCAACACCCAGTAGCTCTCCAGTACCAGAGTTGGAAAATAAAAGTATTATATTATTGTGACCAGTGCCTTTCACTTCTAAAGACTTCCACAAGTAGAAATAGTGGTCTCTGTGTCCTGATGTTATCTCATCTTACCTTTATTTCTGAGTCTTTCAGAAAGTAGGCCAGTCATCAAGTGCAGGGTTTCTCAATCTTGGTCCTGGGGCCCCCCATGGGTGCACGTTTTAGTTTGTGCCCTAGCACTACACAGCTGATTCAAATAATCAAAGCTTGATGATGAGTTGGTTAATTGAATCGGCTGTGTAGGGCTATGGCAAAAACAAAACGTGCACCCAGGAGGGGCCCCAGGACCGAGTTTGAGAAACCCTGATCTAGTGAAATGGAAGGACCAGCCTTCCAGGAGAGAAGGTCGATAGACTCTCTAGTGATACCTAATAATGTTTCAACCACACTTTGGTGTGTTCAAATTGTATGAGTTCTCCCCCCAATACTTTAAGCATTTGATTGAGTCTGCCTAGAGCAGCTTTTCACAAAGGGTTGCGTCTCAAAGTATGGGTCGCGTCTCAAAGTATGGGTCGCGTCACAAAGTATGGGTCGCGTTACAAAGTATGGGTTGCGTGTCAAAAGTATGGGTCGCGTCACAAAGTATGGGTCGCGTCACAAAGTATGGGTCGCGTCACACAAAGTATGGGTCGCGTCACAAAGTATGGGTCGCGTCACAAAGTATGGGTCGGTCTCAAAGTATGGGTCGCGTGTCAAAGTATGGGTCGCGTCACAAAGTATGGGCCGCGTCACAAAGTATGGGTCGCGTCTCAAAGTATGGGTTGCGTCACAAAGTATGGGTCGTGTCACAAAGTATGGGTCGCGTCACAAAATATGGGTCGCGTCTCAAAGTAAAAAGTGCAAAATGTGCATTATTGCAGATGCTTTTCTTTACGCCCAATGGCAAAACGTGTATAATTGCAGGAAGTGTACTTTAAAATGTTCATTTTTCTCTTCACCATCAAAGGGGGGGTGTCACTAAAATGTTTTGGCCATGAGGTGGGGGTGGCCCCCTGGAAAACACTAATTTCTCATTTGGGTCTAAGAACCCCTTGCCTAGAGTGTCCGATGGGCGAGGCTTGCACTTATCGGACGATTCCATTGGTTCGATATTGCCAGGCAAGCTTAATTGAAATAAAGCAAATGCCATCTGAACCCAAGTGTGGTTTAAATGTACCGATTCCACAGCGTAAGGCAATTACCACACTTCTCAAAGGCGTAGCTCAACAAAATACAAACAATGTTCCTCACTGAAGACTTGAATCTCCTCATTAGCGATAACGAATATAAAGGTTATGAATGAAGGAGGAATGAATATGACTTATGAGTAGCTCAGAGGCATCTGTAAACAGTATAATGAAGCCAGAGCGATGTACGGCATGTGTTTGATTAATCAGGCCTTTTGCTTCACCATCAGTCTAATCATACTGCATTAGATCTTGTCATAAGATGCCCATAAAAAGAAGGCCTGCGGAGATGATGTTGACGAGAGCTCATCTCTTTAGACTGTTAATTAAAGAATGAAGAATGAAGTGTCTTCGCTTCCTGCCCAACCTCGCATCCACCAAGCCCTGCGCAATGCCATATAAGGTCTGGGGGGGTGGGGGTTCCTAGTTCCTATATGATGATGAACAAAGTCCATTTTCATCACATGTAGTGCTCAACCTTAATAGCTTGTCATTGTTAATTATATTCCAGGGGGGAGAGTATCTGAATCTGGGAGAGGGGTTTGGCAGAGCACAAGGGGGATAATGCACTTGTCCAGTGTAATTTGGGCATTTATTGTTAATATTTCTGTCATGTTTGGGGGCGACAGGGGAGACGGTTCCTGTTTGTCATTCACAGGCCGGGTATTTTGGGCTCATCCATTTTAAGATCTCGTCAGGGCCTGGTTCTTAGACACAAACCAATAAATACGTCTCCAAAACTTAGCCCGGATGGAACCTGACTTAATTCAATAAGTCTGCTGAGACCAAATGCCTCCTCATTTTTGGGACGGTTGAGATTAAGCTCTATGTCAGGCACACACACACACACACACACACACACACACACACACACACACACACACACAGGAAGCGGGAAAGGGAAATGTTCTATGCCGTGTGTTGGCTTGAGTCAAATGTTGGATGTCGTGCCATAGTTTCTCAGCCATGGCTCACTAGGTACAGCTAAGTCAATACATGGATTTTTCATTACCAGCCTATGAGTGAAATGGGTTTAGCACTTAATAAGCACTGCGGACCTTCATAATTCTTGTATAAACATCATGTGACTCTCAACATAAACATTGACTTTCCGAAGCGTTCGCCCCAATTTGCATTGAGCCACTTAGCCATGTTGAATCATGTAAACTATCGGATATAGAATAATGATACAGGGCCTTCAGAAAATATTCATAACCCTTGACTTAATGCACATGTTGTTGTGTTACAGCCTGAATTCAAAATGGATTCAATAGATACACACAATACCCCATAATGACAGTGAAAACATGCTTTCATAAATGTATGATCATTTATTGAAAATGAAATGCAGAAATCTCTAATTTACGTTAGTATTCACACCCCTGAGTCAATACATGTTAGAATTGTCTTTAAGAGCTTTGCACACCTGGATTGTACAATATTTAAGTCAAAACTGTAAATAGGGACTCCTGAGTGGCGCAGTGGTCTAAGGCACTGAATCTCAGTGCAAGAGGCATCACTACAGACACCCTGGTGTGAATCCAGGCTGTATCACATCTGGCCGTGATTGGGAGTCCCATACGGCGGTGCACAATTGGCCCAGCATTGTCCGGGTTTGGCCGGGGTAGGACGTCATTGTAAATAAGAATTTGTTCTTAACTGACGTGCCTAGTTAAAAAAATGTTAAATTAAACATTTAAAACTGGGCCACTCAGGAACATTCAATGTCGTCTTGGTAAGCAACTCCAGTTTATATATTGCCTTGTGTTTTAAGTTATTGTCCTGCTGAAAGTTGAATTATTCTCCCAGTGTCTGTTGGAAAGCAGACTGAACTACGTTTTTCTCTAGGATTTAGCCTTTGCTTAGCAGCTTCTTTTATTCATTTTTTAACTCCCTAGTCCTTGCTGATGATAAGCATACCCATAACATGATGTAGCCACCACCATGTTTGAAAATATGAAGAGTGGTACTCAGTGATGTGTTGTGTTTGAACCGAACATAGCACTTTGTATTTAGGACATAAAGTTAATTTCTTTACCACTTTTTTTGCTGTTTTACTTTAGTGCCTTATTGCAAACAGGATGCATGTTTTGGAATATTTGTTATTATATGAAGGCTTTTTTTTCACTCCGTCATTTTGGTTAGTATTGTGGAGTAACTACAATTTTGTTGATCCAGCCTCATAGTGAAATCCCTGAGCGGTTTCCTTCCTCTCTGGCAACTGAATAAGAAGGACGCCTGTATCTTTGTAGTGACTGGGTGCATTGATACACCATCCAAAGTGAAATACCTTCACCATGCTCAAAGGGATATTCAATGTCTGCTTTTTTTTACCCATCTACCAATAGGTGCCCTTCTTTTGCGAGGCATTGGAAAACATCTCTGGTCTTTGTGGTTGAATCTGTGTTTGAAATTCACTGCTCGACTGAGGAACCTTACAGATAATTGTATGTTTGGGGTACGGAGATGAGGTAGTCATTCAAAACACATGTTAAACAGTTTTTTTTTATTGTCCATGCAACTTATTATGTGCCTTGTTAAAACCTCTTAAGGATCGGACCCTTTTTTTTCAATTTTCGCCTAAAATGACATAACCAAATCTAACTGCCTGTAGCTCAGGACCTGAAGCAAGGATATTCATATTATTGATACCATTTGAAAGGAAACACTTTGAAGTTTGTGGAAATGTTAAATTAACGCAGGATAATATAACACATTAGATCTGGTACAAGATAATACAAAGAAAAAAGCATGTGTTTTTTGTATTTCTTTTTGTACCATCCTCTTTGAAATGCAAGAGAAAGGCCATGATATATTATTCCAGCCCAGGCTCAATTTAGATTTTGGCCACTAGATGGCAGCAGTATACGTGTAAAGTTTCAAGACTGATCCAATGAACCATTGCATTTCTGTTAAAAGTGTTGTATCAAGACTTCCCAAATGTGCCTAATTGGTTTATTAATACATGTTCAAGTTCATAACGGTGCACTTTCCTCAAACAATAGCATGGTATTCTTTCACTGTAATAGCTACTGTAAATAGGACGGACAGTGCAGTTAGATTAACAAGAATCTAAGCTTTCTGCCAATATCAGATATGTCCATGTCCTGGGAAATGTTCTTGTTACTTATAACCTCATGCTAACCACAGTAGCCTACGTTTGCTCAACCGTTCCGCAGGAGACCCACCAATCCTGTAGAGATTTTAAGCACATTTTTACTCCTTAATTTATTTAGGCTTAACATAACAAAGGGGTCGAATACTTATTGACTCAAGACATTTCAGATTTTCATTTTTAATCATACTGAACAAGAATATAAACACAACGTGTCAACTGAAATTAAATGAAAAATATCCCAGAAATGTTCCATGCTCAAAAAAAGCTTATTTCTCTCAAATGTTGTGCACAAATGTGTTTACATCCCTGTTAATGAGCATTTCTCCTTTGCCAAGATAATCCATCCACCTGACAGGTGTGACATATCAAGAAGCTTTTTAAACAGCATGATCATTACACCGGTGCATCTTGTACTTGGGACAAGAACATATATGCTGTATTGTCACACAACACAATGTCACAGATTTGAAGGAGCTTGCAATTGGCAAGCTGACTGCAAGAATGTCCACCAGAGATGTTGCCATAGAATTTAATGTTAATTTGTCTACCATAAGCTGCCTCCAATGTCATTTTATTGAATTTGGCAGTAAGTCTAACCGGCCTCACAACCGTAGACCACAATGTAACCACACCAATCCAAGACATCCATATCTGGCTTCTTCACCTGCGGGATCGTCTGAGGCCAGCCACCCGAACAGCTGATGAAACTGAGGAGTATTTATGTCTGTAATTAAGCCCTTTTGTGGGGGAAACCTATTCTGATTGGCTGGGCCTTGCTTCCCAGTGGGTGGGCCTATGCCCTCCCACACAGTCATGTGAAATCCATAGATTAGTGCCTAATGAATTTATTTCAATTGACTGATTTCCTTATTTGAACTCAGTGAAATCAATATTATTTGTAAAAATAAAAACATAATTCCACTTTGGCGTAGTGCAGGGGTGGGCAATTCCAGTCCTCAAGGGCCTGATTAGTGTCACAGTTTTGCCCCAGCTAACACATCTGACTCCAATAATCACCTAATCATGACCTTTTTTATTTAATTAACCAGGCAAGTCAGTTAAGAACAAATTGTTATTTACAACGACGGCCTACACCTTGCCAAGCTCAGACAACTGTGCGGCACCCTACGGGACTCCCAATCACAGCCGGTAGTAAACCAGGTTGTCTGTAGTAATGCCTCTAGCACTGAGATGCAGTGTCTTAGACCACTGCGCCACTTGGGAGCCCAAGTGGCCCTCAGTTTAGAATGCAATTTGATTAATCAGCTGTGTTTGCTAGGGATGGAGAAAATGTGTGACACCAATCAGGCCCTGGAGGACTAGAGATGCCCACCCCTGGTGTCGTATGTGTAGGCCTGTGACACAAAATCTCAATTTCTTCCATTTTAAATTCAGGCTGTAAGAACAAAATGTGGAATAAGTCAAGGGGCATGAATACTTTCAGAAGGCACTGTATGTATAGTATGTTTGGTGCATGTAATGTCCCCCAATCTTGTGGAGCGACAAAGGAACAAAATACACCAAAGCAATGCATCCAACTTCCCATCATCACTTAACTACAAACGTCAACATTATCAAGAATCAGGTTATTATCAGGAATCAAGACCCAAGTGCAGACCGTGTCGAAGTAACAATGTTTATTGCAACAAACAGAGGCAAAGGTACAGGGCGGCAGGCGGGCTCAAGGTCAGGCAGAGGTCGGAAATCCAGATAGGGGAAAAGGTACAGGACGGTAGGCAGACTCAGGGTCAGGCAGAGTGGTCAGGTAGGCAGACACAGGGTCAGGCAGAGTGGTCAGGTAGACAGACTCAGGGTCAGGCAGAGTGGTCAGCTAGGCAGACTCAGGGTCAGGCAGAGTGGTCAGGTAGGCAGACTCAGGGTCAGGCAGAGTGGACGGGTAGGCAGACTCAGGGAAAGGCAGAGTGGTCAGGTAAGCAGGTTCAGGGTGAGGACAGGCAAGGGTCAAAAACCAGGAGGGTGAGAAAAGAGAGGCTGGGAAAAGACAGGAGATGACAGGACAAAATGCTGGTTATCTTGACAAACATGACGAACTGGCAACAGATAGACAGACAGAGAACACAGGTGTAAATACACAGGGGATCATGGGGGAGCTGGGCGACACCTGGAGGGGGCTGGAGACAATTAACAAAGTCAGGTGAAACAGATCAGGGTGTGACAAACATACTGTATGTGACCTACGTGTTTGATCTTTTTACTGTCATTAGTAACGCATCATCGGGAGATTGGGTTGTCAGATCTGAGATGAAAATGTGAACTTTCAGTGAAAAGATGGAAGAGATTATAGAAAAGTCTGGAAAGCAGAGTAGTGAGTAGTGCTGAGCAGTTAAAATCTTCAAGAGTCTAGCCACGCACCCGTGTGCAACACAATTACATACATCTGTCAATTTGGCTAGAGATATAGTTTTGCATGGGCTGTGTCTCAATCCACTGCATTTCGCCAATGACGGCCTTTACATCTGCGGTGGAAGGTGGCCGAGCTACAGCTTTGTGGTAGTCCAGTGGAGGCTGCTGAGGGGAGGACGGCGCCAGCCATAATAATGGAATGGAGCGAATGGCATCAAGTCATGTGTTTGATGTATTTGATACCATTCCACCGATTCTGCTCCAGCCATTACCACAAGCCCGTCCTCCCCAATTAAGGTGCCACCAACCTCCTGTTTGGTAGTCTGTTGCATTGTTCTACACAGCCTGGACCACGATGTGTTAAAACAATATCCCTGCACCGAAAAGGTCAGTGGTACCGTAATGTATTAGCTACAGTGGTCTAAGGTACCGCATCTCAGTGCTAGAGGCGTCACTACAGACCCTGGTTCGATTCCATGCTGTATCAGAATTGGCCGTGATTGGGAGTCCCATAGGGCGGTGCACAATTGGCCCAGCGTTGTCTGGGTTAGAGTTTGGCCGGGGTAGGCCGTCATTGTAAATAATAATTTGTTCTTAACTGACTTGCGTAGTTAAATAAAGTGTCACGCCCTGACCGTAGAGAGCGTTTTATGTCTCTATTTTGGTTTGGTCAGAGTGTGATTTGGGTGGGCAGTCTATGTTCTATGATTTTCTATTTCTATGTGTTTGTGGTTCTCAATCAGAGGCAGCTGTCTATCGTTGTCTCTGATTGAGAACCATACTTAGGTACCCTTTTCCCCCACCTGTTTTGTGGGAAGTTAACTTTGTCTTTGTTCAGGACACATAGCCCAAAGCTTCACGGTTTGGTTTTGTTCTTTGTTTTGTCGGCATCATTTTTAATAAAAAGAAAATGTACGCTTACCATGCTGCACCTTGGTCCAGTCCTTCAGCCAGCCGTGACATAAAGGTTAAAACATTTTTTTTAAATAAGCGACCGCTGACATTATGTGACCAATTCAAACCCAAAGCCTTTCTTTCTATACAACTTCCCTTTACAGCATGTCCTTCAGACACACTAAGTGTCCTTCAGACACACTAAGCTTAATCACAGTCAAAGAAATTCCAGGGCAGAAGCCATCAATATTGCAGTACATGTGTTTGAAGCAAGCTAACCTTTTCGTAGAACAATTCCCTTTGGTGTATTATCCATTTATACACAGCTATCTCTTTTTACATTGACAGTTGAAATTAAATTCTCATTTTATGTTACGTGTGGGAGCAATATATCCCTCCTAGACCTCCTAGAGTCTCCTTTTTCTTAGATATGATTACACACACGCACGCACACACACACACACACACACACACACACACACACACACACACTAGTGGTGCGTGGGTCAGCTGTTTGTTCACCCTCACCCGCCCGCAATTGCTAATAACCCATCCGCAACCGCACGACTATAGGCCTATGTGATAAAGCGAAAATCTGAGGTCCGCACCCGGCCCTGACCCGCAAATATGGAAAATGCTCTGTGGGCTACTGTCAGAGACGGCAGAAATACATTTTGACAGGGGGTGCAGTATTTTTTTGGTCTGATTTAGATATGTTTCTGCTTATCATTTCCAACATTTTGGTAGACTATTTGTTAGTCAAGCAGCTTCTCTTCTGCCATTATATGTTGCCCTAGAGGACTAAATAAACTCTTGCTCGCCAGAATAAGGTCATATATCAATAGAATGAATGCTTCAATCTAGTTGACATTGGTAACGTTTTCTCTGTCATCGCTCTCTTCTTTCCTGGAGCAAAGACTTTGAGGGACTGGGGATAAAATGCAATAACTCAACAAAAAAAGGGTGTAGTCAGTGTACAGATTTTAGCCTCCATTTCCACCAGTTTTTATTTAACCCTTCAGAATGTTCCCTTGACGTGCCCTAGGCCTATTTGAAGTCCCTATCTTGTGACTGTCACATATGTATAGCGCCTCACAATAATCACACATCACATAGCTGGCACTGCTATCGTCCACTTTTACCAAATATTTCCAAAACATGACTTTTCTGGCTGTCCCTTCTCTTTATTTTCAACTCTCCATTTTGCAGCTTTACTCATATTGATATTTTTTTGCTTCCTTGGATCGTCTAACTTTTTCTGCCCATTCCCAAAAGCATTTGGCGATTGGCGTTAAGGCTATTTTGCACACGTAGCCTATAGTTAGGCTCTAAAGCTTAGGTTTACTCACTAATGCCAAATAGCCTAAAATAATGAAAGAAAAACCTCGATGTAGCCTATAGATATCAATTGCACAATCATTTTTTGAAGGTTTTGTTTTCTCTTAATTCAATCCGCCCGCCACCCACCCGCCCTTCATTCACACAATATTTAATGACCTTAAACCTACCCGCTGCGGATATAACCACATGGACTGCGGGTTATGAGTCAAACCGCTCGTCACTAACACACACACACACATACACATATCCGCCACATATCCACCACATAACTTGGATGAAGTAGACATTTTTCCCCAGTCTTTAATAATTCTTTGTAAAGAACTTCATAAACATTCCTTCGCCACACTCGGTCCCTTCATCTTTAATGCATTCTGATCTCTAAAAAATAGAGATATTTAATCGCCAAACAGAAAATGCTAGATTGATGTCAAGGCTCATCTCTTGGAGGTGTACACATACCATATCATTAAATGATCGTCCATACATATGAATTGGTCCTTAGAAAACAACCCTGGGAGCCTATAGTGTTATGAAAGATGTGTGAGCATACAGCAATAATGTAGTCAAGCAAGGAATCTTTGTGGTTTGTGGTTCTCTCAATCACATTGATTATGATCAGCTACACGGACGTGTGTTAGCCATTGTAAGGAGTACACCTAGATTTGACCTAGGTTATATTTTGTATTGTGATGTACCCCCTTTTCAGCAATTTGTTACCATTTGACTAACAACTAAAAAGGTTGTAAGTTATGTTTTCTGTAAACTGAACCCACCTATTGTTTGCCAGGGCTTGTTGCTGAATCAGGAGCGTCCTTCGCTGAGGCGGACAGGAAAGCCACAGAATCCCGGCTAGTAGTGACCCCAGAACCCCAGCTAGCAGTGACCCCAGAACTCCAGCTAGCAGTGACCCCAGAACCCCAGCTAGTAGTGACCCCAGAACCCCAGCTAGCAGTGACCCCAGAACTCCAGCTAGCAGTGACCCCAGAACCCCAGCTAGCAGTGACCCCAGAACCCCAGCTAGCAGTGACCCCAGAACCCCAGCTAGCAGTGACCCTAGAACCCCAGATAGCAGTGACCCCATAACCCTAGCTAGCAGTGACCCCAGAACCCCAGCTAACAGTGACCCCAGAACCCCAGCTAGCAGTGACCCCAGAACTCCAGCTAGTAGTGACCCCATAACCCTAGCTAGCAGTGACCCCAGAACCCTAGCTAGCAGTGACCCCATAACCCTAGCTAGCAGTGACCCCAGAACCCCAGCTAGCAGTGACCCCAGAACCCCAGCTAGCAGTGACCCCAGAACCCCAGCTAGCAGTGACCCCAGAACCCCAGCAAGTAGTGACCCCCAGAACCCCAGCTAGCAGTGACCCCAGAACCCCAGCAAGTAGTGACCCCAGAACCCCAGTTAGCAGTGACCCCAGAACTCCAGCTAGTAGTGACCCCATAACCCTAGCTAGCAGTGACCCCAGAACCCTAGCTAGCAGTGACCCCAGAACTCCAGCTAGCAGTGACCCCAGAACCCCACCTAGCAGTGACCCCAGAACCCCAGCTAGCAGTGACCCCAGAACCCCAGCAAGTAGTGACCCCAGAACCCCAGCTAGCAATGACCCCAACCCCTGGAGCTATGCAGGTACTGTAATGCAACACAGTTCAGCAGGCAGCTCTCTCTTTCTTTCTCTCTCCCTGTCAACACCACTAGTGGTGCACGGGTCAGCTCTTTGTTCACCCGCACCCACTCGCAATTGCTAATAACCCATCTGCATCCGCCCGACAATATGTGATTAAGTGAACATCTGTGGTCCGCACCTAACCCTAACCCACTGATATGTACTGAACAAAAATATAAACTCAACATGTTACAATTTCAAGATTTTACTGAGTTACAGTTCATATAAGGAAATCAGTCAATTCAAATATATTTATTAGGCCCTAATCAAAATATGGATTTGGTATTGTGGTATTTGGTATTTTATTAGGATCGCCATTAGCTGTTGCAAAAGCAGCAGCTACTCTTCCTAGGGTCCACACAAAACATGAAACATAATACAGAATGACATAATACAGAACATCAATAGACAAGATCATCTCAAGAACAGAACTATGCCTGGGCAGGGACGCAGCCATGAGTGGGCCTGAGAGGGCATAGGCTGTCATTGTAAATAAGAATGTGTTCTTAACTGACTTGCCTGATTAAAAAAAGGTTACATTAAAAAAATGTACATCTTTTTATTTTATTTGGCCAACCCACTGGGGAGCCAGGCCCAGCCAATCAGAATGAGTTTTTCCCCACAAAAGGGCTTTATTACAGACATCAGCTGTCTGGGTGGCTGGTCTCAGAAGATCCCGCAGGTGAAAAAGACGGATGTGGAGGTCCTGGGCTGGTGTGGTTACACGTGATCTGCAGTTTTTAGTCTGGTTGGCCGTATTGCCAAATTCTCTAAAATGATGTTGGAGGCGGCTTAAGGGTAGAGAAATGAACATGCAATTCTCTGGCAACAGCTCTGGTGGACATTTCTGCTGTCAGCATGCCAATTCTATGCTCCCTAAAAACTCAAGACATCTGTGGCGTTGTGTTGTGTGACAAAACCGCACATTTTAGAGTGGCCTTATATTGTCCCCAACACAAGGTGCACCTATGCAATGATCATGCTGTCTAATCATGTTGTTGTTATGCCACACCTGTCAGGTTTATTTTTGTTCAGTATAGAAAATGCTCTGTAGGCTGCAATCAGAGACTCTGTAAAACATTTTTGACAGGGGGCGCAGGATATTTTTTTGCCTGATTTAGATTTGTTTCTTCTTTCTTCTAACATTTTGTTAGGCTATTTGTTAGTCAAGTTGTCTATAATTAGATGCATGCAGCTTCTCTTCTGTCATTATATGTTGCCCTAATAAACTAAATACAGTTAACCCTTGCTCAAGCAGAATAATGTCATGAATTGATAGAAAGCACGCTTAAATCTAGTTGAAACTGGTCAAGTTTTCTCTGTCATCTCTGCTTCCTTCGCGGAGAAAAGACGTTTAGGGACCAGGGATAAAATGAAATAAAAAAATAGATACATATTCTGTGCAAAATGTCCAAATGACACCAGTTTGACCGGTTGTTGAAAGCTGTGAAAACAACCCAACATGTTCCTGATAAGATTTCAGTTCTGCTTGGATCCATAGCCTATTTTATGTGGTTCAAATAGTATCAGCTTTTATGATGCTGATAAAGATAGCACCTCTGCAGATGTTATCTAACTGAGCAATTCACGTTCTTTCAAGAACTATTTTTTTTGTTGCCTACATTTGGTGTATCATTTTACTTCAATAAATGCTTCATTCTACAGGAGTTTAAATTAAAGCTATAGAGGTTACAGACCCTCAGTCAGTGTCCAGATTTCAGTTTCCATTTAACCCATCTGAACAGTAGGCTACAGTCCCCTTGATGTGTCATAGGCCTATTTGAAGTCCCCATCTTGTGACTGTTGAATTTCTATAGCTCCTCACAATCATCACACCTAACATAGCCGGTACTGCTATCATTCTCTTTTACTACTTCACTTAATCTTTGCCCTCCCTTCTCTTTATTTTTAACTCTCCATTTCGGTGCTTTTCCCTTATTGAATTAAACCCCGACATGGTCCATTTTGTCTAAGTGGATGACGTAAACATTTTATGCCTGTTCCCATAAGCATTTTGCGATTGGTATGTAGGCTATTTGTCGCCTGTACAGTTAGGACCTAATGCTCAGGCTTACGCACTAATGCCAGATAGCTTCAAATCACGAAAGAAAGACCTCAGTGTATCCTATAGATTGCACAAGAATGATACACCTGCCCTTCATCCACACAATATTGAATGACCCAAAACCTGCCTGCCAATTGGATATAACTGCGGAGATTGAGGGTTATGAGTAAACCCACGCATCTCAAAAAACCGCATCTTGGTGTTGATCATCATTTATTCATATTGTGAATCTGTGTCTAAATAAGGGCCTCATGCATCTATCAGTATTACTTTGTCATTTGAATATGTTTTCCATGTTAATATCATGTATGGATCATATACTATTTTAAGGTAAGGCATGGGAATGATCTATTATCTAATTATCTAAGGAACTAGCTGTCTGCGTCTCAATGGTTCCAGGTCTATATTTCCATAGACCACTACGTTGATCTTTCTGAATGGTTTTAATGTTTCGCTGCTGGCTCAGGCCAGACAGGTCAGCTGCAATGTAAAACCTGAACATTAATGTTAAGTAGCACCAACAGGATTGGCAAAGTGCTTAACAATGTGACCAATGAAATCACAGTGACTCATCGACGTGATCAATAAAATCACTGTGTCCTAAAAACCTGAGAAATGAAATCAGTGTCTTCGCCACTCCCTGGCCTGCCCCAAAAGCCACAGAGCACCACTGTTTAACAGAGGTGGCTTCACCGGGGGAACGTGGGGGATTGAGTGACTTTAATGAGTCACTGCTTCTTCATTAAATGCTTCATCCCCCTTTGGTGAAGAGACTGTAAAAGTAAATTACACACCAACCCCTCTGACTGGCATTAGAAGTACATGGGGGTCATGCTGGGACAGACAATGGTTTGCTAGCTAAATGGAGGCAGAGACTTAGAGTGTGTGTGTGTGTGTGTGTGTGTGTGTGTGTGTGTGTGTGTGTGTGTGTGTGTGTGTGTGTGTGTGTGTGTGTGTGTGTGTGTGTGTGTGTGTGTGTGTGTGTGTGTGTGTGTGTGTGTGTGTGTGTGAAAAAGTGAGACTTACAGGAGGATATGACTGGAGGAGGACAAGGCTCTGGTCTAATTAAAATACCTGTTATTTAGCACAAATCAGCCAATAAGGAACTGTGTGAAATCAAAGTGATATCATAGGGTTGCGGCGGCCATTGTGGCCATTTGTAAGAGATGATGTTGACCTCTTTCAATGCGGCCGGCAACGATGGAATGATCAAGCGGCATCTTTGATAAAACAGGGCGAGGTAATTGGTGGACGGGGATTTGGCATAGTTGTGAATGGCCTTTGCCAGGCTGCAGATATTATTTTATGTGGAAATGGGGGCTCGAGCGATGTTGCTAACTGAGCTAAATAGGTTGATCTCCCTTTTGTAGGAATGCCCATCACTCACCCAGTGGTGTGGTTTTTTCTCCTCCCGTGCGAATGCTCTTAGCAACACCATCATTTCTTTAAGAGGAACATTTTCTCACAAATCGTTCTGCCTTTACATTGTGAGAGCAGCTCACGATTCACATGGAGCTGATCAAGTTTGAATGACGTGTGAACACATCCTATGCATGGCAACAAAACCCTAGAGAGAACACGTGCACATACTGTAGATGAAGTAAGAGTTAGTGTTGCGTGTGTGTGAGCGCATACCTGTTTACATTTCTTGAAGCGCTTCACGGCAGCAGTGTGCCGAGGTTAACGAGATCTTCCTCTGACGTGAATATAGCACACAGCACCCAACAGAGAACACATTCCAATAGATAAAGTGTGTTTGTGTCTGAGCATCTGTGTTAACAGTTCATGAAGCGTTACACAGAAGTACAGTGTGCCGGGGGAAAAGTTCCTCTGACATGGAAGCAGCAGGCACACTCTCCAATTAAGTTGTGGTCTTTTAGCCTCTGTAAGGGCTTAAGTATGGGATAAGGGATGTGGCACATGCTCTATGGGTCTAGTTAATGAACATCATCTGAGCTGACGAGGAGGATCCAGGAGTCTTTGACACATTGGTGTGAAATTAACTGGTTTTGTACTCCTCAGTCCAGAAGTTATGAAGGGGTTACGAAGGGGCAGAAGTTAAGGGGTTACGAAGAGACAGAAGTTAGGGGGTTACGAAGAGACAGAAGTTAAGGGGTTACGAAGAGACAGAAGTTAAGGGGTTACGAAGAGACAGAAGTTAAGGGGTTACGAAGAGACAGAAGTTAGGGGGTTACGAAGAGACAGAAGTTAAGGGGTTACGAAGAGACAGAAGTTAAGGGGTTACGAAGAGACAGAAGTTAAGAAGGGTTTATTAAGAAGTCATGGTTGTGGTCGTCTGTATGGTGTCCATATTAAGGTCAGGTTAATGAACATTCTTGGAGATTACAAGAGGATAATGGGAGCTTGACAGTTGTCACAATGTTGTGAAATGTACTGGTTTTGTACTCCTCAGTCCAGAATTTAAGAAGGGGTTACGAAGGGGCATCAAATAAAATTGTATTGGTCACATACACATGTTGATCAGATGTTATTGGTCACATACACATGTTGATCAGATGTTATTGGTCACATACACATGTTTATCAGATGTTATTGGTCACATACACATGTTTATCAGATGTTATTGGTCACATACACATGTTGATTGTTATTGGTCACATACACATGTTGATCAGATGTTATTGGTCACATACACATGTTGATCAGATGTTATTGGTCACATACACATGTTTATCAGATGTTATTGGTCACATACACATGTTTATCAGATGTTATTGCGGGTGTAACAAAATGCTTGTAAAAAAAAAAGAAATACTGCAAAGTTGCTTAGGAGCTCGAAGCACGGCTGCCCTATCTGTCAGCGCCCATTTTTCTCTAGTTTATTAACAGTCATGGTTGTAGTTGTAAGTATGGTGTCCATATTTGGACACTCTCAGAGACACAAGAAGTTGGTGTCAGTCACGCTCCTTCTCAGATACGTTTCTTGACTTTCATAAAGCAGCGTAATTTGGCGGTTCTTCAAATATATTTTGCCATAAAAACAACTCTCCTAGCAGCTGTGTCCTTCTGAGCACGTCAACAGATTGACAGTTCTATTGTGTCAACAATGAAACAAGTGGTGAGGGGAAGCGGTTCCAAATGTGGACTTAAACTTGAACCTTGATAAATATGCATGAGCTAGGCCCGCGACAGCTCAATGGCAAACATCATAATCATGTTTGTTGTTGCTTTTTTCTTTATTGCCTCAATCCATTGCATCTTTCCTCCTCTTTCCTCCCCTTTCTCTTCCCTGAAGGTCGTCTATGTAGGCTGCCTAGACGAGAGATACGCTCACAAAGTTGGCCACTTGCTGTCTCTTAATTTGGAGTTTGACAGAAACATCACAGTTCAGAGATTGTCTTATTGTGAACGGATTCTGGGAGGAAGAAGCTTAGTGTCTATCTCTTTCCTAAGATCAGACATTACCTGCCCAACAACGTCACATTACCATGGCGACTGATATGATTTGGGGTCCCGGGAGAAAGGTTTGACATGTCGAATATCTTTTATCTTTGACATGTCAAATATCTCTGTTAGGTTTGACATGTCGAATATCTCTCATCACCCAGTCAAAGAGATGCTCGTCATTCTAATGGCAAAGGCAGGAAAAACAACATAAATGCATATTAGATAGACATCAGTCCTGTTTTTATGTCATTTTTGTGTATGGGAGCAAACAGTGATTTGGGGAGCAGACAGTGATTTCTACTGATTTTGAGGTAATTTTTTGGAATGGGGAAATATTGTCAAAGTTAATATCAAACGTTTGCCTTTCTGTCATTAGAAACTGACAATACCCCATGAAATATGAGATACAAATGTTTTTTAATAAAGCATTTATATCATACGCCAAATGCATATCTAAGTTTTGCAGTCTCTTCTCATGGTGTACATAATTCAGTATTGTTCATAAATAACAATGAGAAATTGCACTGCTTACTACATGCCTGATGTTGCACATCGAACAGAGTTTCCTCCTGCAGCGCTATGAATTCAAATTAAATAAGGCCTTTGATTATTATACTGTTTCGCAAAACAGAGATTGGGACTCATTTCACACCCTGGGAATGACAATGTTCTTCCTTATAAGACGCCAATGTAAAATATGTGTGTTCATTTTCCATTTAATTGGCCACCAATCAGAACAAAGTAAGTTGTCACCACATCTTTTATGTCCCTATATACACAGTAATCTATCTGACCTTAATATACATGTTTCTCCTTTCTGTTCCTCAATAGGTCTTTTTTTAACCTTTATTTAACTAGGCAAGTCAGTTAAGAACAAATTCTTATTTTCAATGACAGCCTAGGAACAGTGGGTTAACTGCCTGTTCAGGAGTAGAACAACAGACTTGTACCTTGTCAGCTCGGGGATTTGAACTTGCAACCTTCCGGTTACTAGTCCAACACTCTAACCACTAGGCTACCCTGCCACTCCATGCCATGCACACACACACGCACTCACACAAACACACGTATTGTTTGTATTTTTTATGATAGAAAACTAATGCTTTAAAATGTAATGACAGACAGTTGTTTTGTTGTAATCTCTCTCATTTCCTCAGTCTGTAGAAGGTGAACCCTGGGCCTGTACTGTTCTCTTTTCAAAGAAGGCTTACTGCTGCCTTACAGCGGAACCAGGGAACGTCATGTACTGTATGGGGAGTACATCATGCACTTTATGGACAGAATCTTCTCTTTGTGTTGGCAGGAGATATATTTAACTTTCAGTCACTTTCACACAACTATAGCCTGCTCCCTTTTGAGTGTTACAGTTATGCTGTCTCAGTCGGTTTCTCAATGTAATCCATTACCCCCCAACCCTGGCATTAAGTCAGAGTTGGGTAGGTTACTTTCTCAATGTAATCCATTACCCCCAACCCTGGCATTAAGTCAGAGTTGGGTAGGTTACTTTCTCAATGTAATCCATCACCCCCCAACCCTGGCATTAAGTCAGAGTTGGGTAGGTTACTTTCTCAATGTAATCCATTACCCCCAACCCTGGCATTAAGTCAGAGTTGGGTAGGTTACTTTCTCAATGTAATCCATTACCCCCAACCCTGGCATTAAGTCAGAGTTGGGTAGGTTACTTTCTCAATGTAATCCATTACCCCCAACCCTGGCATTAAGTCAGATTTGGGTAGGTTACTTTCTCAATGTAATCCATTACCCCCAACCCTGGCATTAAGTCAGAGTTGGGTAGGTTACAATGTAATCCATTACCCCCAACCCTGGCATTAAGTCAGAGTTGGGTAGGTTACTTTCTCAACGTAATCCATTACCCCCAACCCTGGCATTAAGTCAGAGTTGGGTAGGTTACTTTCTCAATGTAATCCATTACCCCCAACCCTGGCATTAAGTCAGAGTTGGGTAGGTTACTTTCTCAATGTAATCCATTACCCCCAACCCTGGCATTAAGTCAGAGTTGGGTAGGTTACTTTCTCAATGTAATCCATCACCCCCCAACCCTGGCATTAAGTCAGAGTTGGGTAGGTTACTTTCTCAATGTAATCCATTACATTAAGTCAGGTGCTGCTTCTCTGCAGTGTGCATTTTGTTATAGCTTCTAGCACCATATTGTTGAATGTTGAACGAGCACAGTGTGTGTGTGTGTGTGTCTGTGTCTGTGTCTGTGTGTGTGTGTGTGTGTGTGTGTGTAATAGTATACATGCTCATCTCTATACTTGCCAGTCCCCAGTGGGAATTCATTGCAGATCAAGTGTAAACCCCTATTGGGCAGGAATATGTTTAGCTGTCAGGGCGTCGGCTGCCACCTATTTAAGAGCAGGTAGGAATCAATCATTCCAGATTACTGTTCATTACACTTTTATGCAAACCCATCAAACATCCTCCCTCCACTGGGAACACCTCGTTCCATGACATAGACTGACCAGGTGAATCCTATCACGGCTCAGGCGAAGACCCAGATGCAAAGACAGGAGGCAGATAGTACGAGTCTCAGAGTTTATTCTAGTACAAGCGGCAGGCAATCGGTAGGTTAAGGCATGCAAAGAGTCATAATTCAAATCAGAGTCAGTTAGGTACACGATGGCAGGCAGGATCAGGACTGGACAGGCAGAAAAGTCCGAACTGGGAAGACTAGGAAAAAGCAACAACTAGCACATAGGAAACACAGAAAGATGCTGGTAGAACTTTACAGGACAAGACGAACTGGCAACAGACAAAGAGAAAACGCAGATATAATTACACAAGGTGATGGGAGACACCTGGTGGGGGTTGGAGACATTCACAAGACAGGTGAAACAGATCAGGGTGTGACAAATCCAGGTGAAAGCTATGATCCCTTATTGATGTCACATGTTAAACTTCAATCAGTGTAGATGAAGGGGAGGAGACAGGTTAAAGAAGGATTTTTAAGCCTTGAGACAATTGACACATGGATTGTGTAATGTGTGCCATTCAGAGGGTAAATGGGCAAGACAAAATATTTGTGCCTTTGAACGGGGTATGATAGTAGGTGCCAGGCGCACCAGTTTGTGTCAAGAACTGCAACGCTGCTGGGTTTTTCACACAACAGTTTCCCGTGTGTATCAAGAATGGTCCACCACCCAAAGGACATTCAGCCACTCAATATTAGGAAGGTGTTCTTAATGTTTTATACACTCAGTATATAGAGCACCTTGGCCAGTTTTGATAAACGATAAAAATAACTTGGATGAATAGTGAAGCGTGGTAAAGTTGGTAACGTTAAATACTGCCATTTTGATATTGTACAATGTCAGTTCTGGGATTTGTAGGCTAACAGATATATAGCTAATACAGCTTTTGAAATAAATGAGCCTTCACAGTTCATTGAGAGCATCAATCAGTGTGTGATATCCCTAATAATAAGCATAATTACCATTGGTCCTTTTTAAAATGCACATGAGAAATCATGGATGTGCATAGGCCTCTGGGAGATTACTGTCTGAGACCTGATTGATGTGGCTCAAAGAAATGGACTACGCGGCCAAAGGGAGAGGAGTGTTCGTGTACCACACTACCCACCGTCCTCTGGGGCACCGGGCTGTTGTTGCTGTGGAAACGCTGGGTCTTTATCTCCCTTTATAGAGATCAGCAGGGACTAGAGGCCCCACACCATTCAGAGGATTATTTAATTGGTGTTTACTGTACACACACACACACACACACACACACTTGATTTGTTTGTATTTATGATAGAAAATGGCTGCATACAGACATATAGTTATTTCCTGGACACACACCAGTTACACTAAATGTCTATCACACTTTCCAAATTGAGTGTGCTGTTGGCATGTAGCATACAGAAGAGTTCTCTTAGCACGCCCCCCAGGGATAGGCTGCCACTGCCAGAGCGCAAAATGAATCGACCATGTCAAGGGGGCAGAAAGCAATTTTCTTAGGGAAAGGGCAGAGGGAAATAACTCTTTCACCCCACCTTCTTTTCCCAAAATGTACCCTCCCGCAGTGCCTTCTCTTTATAGACGGAGACTCGGGTAAATAGCAAGAGGATTAGATTCATCCCGAAGGAAGTGTGGAGAAACTTGCATCAGATTTTTTTTTTTTCTAAGCTGATTACTTGGTCCTCCATCCATGCTGTTTATATATTGTGTCTCCAACCAATTGAAAACCTGCACTAAAATGGTTCCAAAAAGGTTATTCGGCGGTCACCATAGGATAACTCTTTTTGGTTCCAGGTAGAACCATTTTGGGTTCCATGTAGAACACTCTGTGTATACGTTTCTAAATAGAATTCAAAAGGGTTCGAACTGAAACCAAAAGGGTTCTACCTGGAACCAAAAAGGGTTCTTCAAAGGGTTCTCCTTAGTGGGCAGCCCTTTTAGGTTCTAGATGACACTTATGCGAGCTATGATATATGTTTTATTTGTATGCACTCTTCATTTTTCTGTTGTTGGGTCATTCCCTGTTGTTGCTAATAAGGTATTTTGGTGCAGAGTGATGGACTGTCACCCCCCTTGACCTTTGGAAAAGACCAGGCCTAGATTTTCTCCAATTAAGTCCCCCTCCCCTCTTCATTTGCATGTCTAATTTCATTTGCATTTCTAATTTGCAGGCCCCGGACTGGGGACCCTCGCTGTAGGCCCCGGACTGGGGGCCGTCGCTGGAGGCTCTGGACTGGAGATCGTCGCTGGAGGCTTCGGACTGGAGGCCATCACTGGAGGCTCCGGACGGGAGACTGTCGTTGGAGGCTCCGGACTGGAGACCGTCGTTGGAGGCTCCGGACCGCGGATCAATGCTGGAGGCTTTGTGCCATGGATCATCCCTGGAGGCTTCGTGCCATGGATCATCCCTGGAGGCTTCGTGCCATGGATCATCACTGGAGGCTTCGTGCCATGGATCATCACTGGAGGCTTCGTGCCATGGATCATCACTGGAGGCTTCGTGCCATGGATCATCCCTGGAGGCTTCGGGCCATTGATCATCACTGGAGGCTTCGGGCCATGGATCATCTCTGGAGGCTCCACCGCATAACACAGTGTCTGACCAGTACCACGCTCCCTACGGTAAGCACGAGAGGTTGTCTCAGGTCTGAACCCTGACTCTGCCACACTCCCCATGCCCCCCCCCCACCCACACAATTTGAGAAGCACATGATAATGCCTCCCGGCGGCATCCCCTTTGTGTGGCCATAATGCACCCTAAAAAAATCCATGCTGCTTGCTCCGAAGCACCTCCCACTCACATAGCTCTCCATCACGGCATCGGGTCTTTCTCACAGGCTAAAAGTGAAGACAGACACGTTGGGGATGCAAATGCACAACTCCTTATCCAATTCCGAGGTGCATATTGAAGATATTGGAATAACAGTCCACATTTACTTTTCGTCAGCCAAAAAGATGAGTAAGCCTAACAAACAGCAAAAGCACTTGCCTATGTCGATCTACTATCCCCCATAGTACAAAAGTTGACCTATTCTGTGCGAGAAATAAATATTCCAAACATAGTCTGGGACAGTTGTGGGATGTGATAGTGGTTGTATTAATTTGGGATCTAACATTAAAAAAAAAAACGTTTTATGCAATGAGGCTGACGCAAAAGATCAGAACTTTTAGCTTAAAATGTGATGAACGTTTAGGCTTTTTCTTCACATTATAAGCACAGCAATGAGCACACAGCAGTAGGTTATAAGCATGAATGTTCCATTAGCAGGAAAACACCATTATCAAAAGTGACCACAAAAGCAATAATGCATGTAATGCTTTTATTATAAAGTTGCATTTTTATGAGGAAAATGATTTTCTCCAAACTTGCCTTACGCTAGGCATCATTCACAAGTGATAATATATAATTTAAAAATTATATGCTTATATTGTCTGCCTTCATGACTCCTGACCACCGGTGGTCATACGCTAACAGCAACAGCCCAAGTTCTGACTTAATAGAAGAGTTTGGTCTAAAAGTGACGACTCTCTAGAAGGCTGATATCTGGCTGTCCCCCGAGTAAACCCTGATATCTGTCTGTCCCCCCAGTAAACCCTGCCAGACATCAGGGTGTACTGGGGGGATAGCCAGACATCAGGGTTATTTGGGGGGACAGCAAGACATCAGGGTTTATTGGGGGGACAGCCAGACATCTGGGTTTATTTGGGAGACTGCCAGACATCATGGTTTATTGGGGGGACAGCCAGACATCAGGGTTTACTGGGGAGGACAGCCAGACATCAGGGTTTATTGAGGGGACAGACATCATGGCTTAATGGGGGACAGCCAAACATCAGGGTTTACTGGGGGACAGACAGACATCAGGGTTTACTGGGGGACAGCAAGACATCTAGGTTTACTGGGGGGTCACCCAGACATCATGGCTTATTGGGGGACAGCCAAACATCAGGGTTTATTGGGGGACAGCCAAACATCAGGGTTTACTGGGGGTCAGACATCATAGCTTATTGGGGGACAGCCAAACATCAGGGTTTATTGGGGGACAGACATCATGGCTTATTGGGGGACAGACATCATGGCTTATTGGGGGACAGACATCATGGCTTATTGGGGGACAGACATCATGGCTTATTGGGGGACAGACATCATGGCTTATTGAAGGGGCAGCCAAACATCAGGGTTTACTGGGGAGACAGACAGACATCAGGGTTTACTGGGGGACAGCAAGACATCTAGGTTTACTGGGGGTCACCCAGACATTCAGGGTTTACTGGGGGGACAGACATCAGGGTTTTCTGGGGGGACAGCAACACATCTGGGTTTACTCGGGGAACAGACAGATGTCAGGCTTCTAGAGAGCCGTCACTTCTAGACCAAACTCTTCTATTCATTCAGAACTCGGCTGTTGCTGTTACTGTATTACCACCGGCGGTCACAAGTCATGAAGGCAGTCAAATTCCATGTGTCAGGGTGATAGAGAGGACCAAGGGAATGGAGTCAGGGGGATAGAGAAGACCAGGGGAATGGAGTCAGGGGGATAGAGAAGACCATCGGAATGGAGTCAGGGGACAGAGAGAACCAGGGGAATGGAGTCAGGGTGACAGAGAGGACCAGGGAATGGAGTCAGGGGGATAGAGAAGACCAGGGAATGGAGTCAGGGGACAGAGAGAACCAGGGGAATGGAGTCAGGGTGACAGAGAGGAGCAGGGGAATGGAGTCAGGGTGACAGAGAGGACCAGGGGAATGGAGTTAGGGGGATAGAGAAGACCAGGGGAATGGAGTCAGGGGACAGAGAGAACCAGGGGAATGGAGTCAGGTTGAGAGACAGGACCAGGGAATGGAGTCAGGGTGACAGAGAGGACCAGGGAATGGAGTCAGGGGGATAGAGAAGACCAGGGGAATGGAGTCAGGGGACCGAGAGAACCAGTGGAATGGAGTCAGGGTGACAGAGAGGACCAGGGGAATGGAGTCAGGGTGACAGAGAGAACCAGGGGAATGGAGTCAGGGGACAGAGAAAACCAGGGAATGGAGTCAGGGTGACAGAGAGGACCAGGGGAATGGAGTCAGGGTGACAGAGAGGACCAGGGGAATGGAGTCAGGGTGACAGAGAGGACCAGGGAATGGAGTCAGGGTGACAGAGAGGACCAGGGGAATGGAGTCAGGGTGACAGAGAGGACCAAGGGAATGGAGTCAGGGTGACAGAGAGGACCAGGGGAATGGAGTCAGGGTGACAGAGAGGACCAGGGGAATGGATTAAGGGTTAGAGAAAAAGAGGGAGAGAGAGACAGGGATGAAGGGACAGAGAGAACCTGGGGAATGGAGTCAGGGTGACAGAGAGGACCAGGGGAATGGAGTCTGGGGGACAGAGAGGACCAGGGGAATGGAGTCAGGGTGACAGAGAGGACCAGGGGAATGGATTAAGGGTTAGAGAAGAAGAGGGAGAGAGACAGGGATGAAGGGACAGAGAGAACCTGGGGAATGGAGTCAGGGTGACAGAGAGGACCAGGGGAATGGAGTCTGGGGGACAGAGAGGACCAGGGGAATGGAGTCAGGGTGACAGAGAGGACCAGGGGAATGGAGTCAGGGTGACAGAGAGGACCAGGGGAATGGATTAAGGGGTAGATAAAAAGAGGGAGAGAGAGACAGGGATGAAGGGACAGAGAGTGAAAGGTAGGACAGAAGGAGAACAGAGAGCCACGGAGGGACATTGATCCATCCATCTATCCATCTATCTATCATACTTTGCACCATAAATATTATTGTGGTGATAGTCATGTTTCTTCCTAGGATGTGCAAGAGTAGACTATCCATTCACTATGATATGTTTTCCTTACGGTGAGGAAATCAATGTCGCTTTCCTCTCTTTGCGTTTGTGATTCTACCCGAGTTACTAAACCATTTATAAAAAATATGGTCATCTCTAAAGCGAGTGCCATGAGAATGTTGAGCTCATTTCAAAATTAGACATTGATCTCAAATGTTTTTGTATGGCCCCAATTCAATGACTGTCTAACCCTAACCTAACGTATCAGGCATAGAAAGACGCCTGAGCGGAGTTCCCAGGTTGAAATGGCTGAATCCCTGAAAACCAGATGTTATCGTTTTGTGGCGACTCCGCAAAGGCTAGTCTAACCCAGTCTAGCGGCTATAAAATAAAAAGGTTTCAGACTGAACGATGGGGACATCACTTTTGCTTTGGAGTTGAAGACTCAATCAATATCAAGGGACTAGAGAATATTCTTCTCAGTACACACACACACACACACACACACACACACACACACACACACAAAGCAATGGTGCTAAGGGCAAACAAACAGTGTCCTGGCTGACTGTGACCTTTCAAAGCAAAATGATTGATGCTGTCCGCAGTGTGTTTTCAGAAGAAAGGCCAGCCCTAAAGCCCTTATGACTCTGTCAGCTGCTCTGCTCTTAACCACTCTCCCATGCGTGTCCATCCACCAAGGGGGGTAAAAAAAAGCCCCATTGTCTGGCCGCTGGGTTGGCAAACCACCGCTTTTATTTGGTCTACTTTTCAGACCTAAAAACTATTTTCATACTTCTGTGCCGAGCTGACCTGTACTGGGCTGGCTGGTTATGCATTACAACATATACCCTTATAACAAAAAGGAAAGGACAATGTGAACAAGAAATACTGGAGTCAGCACAGGACAGGGTGGTTCAGGTTGGGTTCAGAACAGTAGTACAAAAAGGTATCTGTAGAGGAGTTATTCAGCATCATTTCCTGATCACATTACCGCATAGCGGTGATCTAATATTCTTCTATTGGTTCTTGTTTTTTCCTCAAATCAAATCAAATTTTATTTGTCACATGCTTCGTAAACAACAGGTATAGACTAACAGTGAAATGTGTAAATGTATATGTATTTATTATGGATCCACATTAGCTGCTGCCAAGGCAGCAACGACTCTTCCTGGGGTTTATTAAGGATCCCCGTTAGTTCCTGTAAAGGCAGCAACGACTCTTCCTGGGGTTTATTAAGGATCCCCGTTAGTTCCTGCCAAGGCAGCAGCGACTCTTCCTGGGGTTTATTAAGGATCCCCGTTAGTTCCTGCCAAGGCTGCAGCTACTCTTCATGGGGTTTATTATGGATCCCCATTAGTTCCTGCCAAGGCAGCAGCTACTCTTCCTGGGGTTTATTAAGGATCCCCGTTAGTTCCTGCCAAGGCAGCAGCGACTCTTCCTGGGGTTTATTAAGGATCCCCGTTAGTTCCTGCCAAGGCTGCAGCTACTCTTCATGGGGTTTATTATGGATCCCCATTAGTTCCTGCCAAGGCAGCAGCTACTCTTCCTGGGGTTTATTAAGGATCCCCATTAGTTCCTGACAAGGCAGCAGCTACTCTTCCTGGGGTCCAGCAAAAAACATTAAAATCCATTTTACAACATATTTCACAATCCATTAAGTGTACCTTCAGGCCACCCCTCAACTGCAACACTATCCAGTTGTACGTGTGTGTATAGTGTGTATGTTATGTGTGTTTGTAACTGTGTTTGTGTCTCTTCACAGTCCCCACTGTTACATAAGGTGTATTTGTATCTGTTTTTAAATCTGATTTTACTGTTTGCATCAGTTGCCTTATTTGGAATAGAGTTCCATGTAGTTATGGCTCTATATACAGTAGATCTGTGCGCCTCCCATCGTCTGATCTTGACTTGGGGATTGTGAAGAGATCTCTCCTCTACTTTGAGCCATGAGAGAGTGACATGCATAGTATTAATGTACATTTAAGGACCAGCCATGCTGGGCCATTTGTAATTCTCCCAAGTCCCTTTTTGTGGCACCTGACCACACGACTGAAATGCTTACTTATGGGTCCTTTTTGAGACAATAGAGACATGATTTAATTCAGATGAATGGGCAAGACAAAATTTTTTTTGAAAATGGAGTGACCAGGCGTGCCGAATTGTGTCAAAACTGCAACGCTGCTGGGTTTTTTTCACCCTCAACTGTTTCCTGTGTGTATCAACAATGGTCTACCATCCAACGGACATCCAGCCAACTTGACACAACTGTGATAAGCATTATAGTCAACATGGGCCAGCATCCTATGGAAAACACCAAGAACATCTGGTGGTTCTGAGGACCAGGTGAATGTTTTGTACACAGTGTATACATAGATTAGGAAGGTGTTCTTAATGTTTTGTACACTTGTATACAATTAGGAAGGTGTTCTTAATGTTTTGTAACTCAGTGTATATAGATTAGAAGGTGTTCTTAATGTTTTGTACACTCAGTGTATACATAGATTAGAAGGTGTTCTTAATGTTTTGTACACACAGTGTATACATAGATTAGGAAGGTGTTCTTAATGTTTTGTACATTCAGTGTATACATAGATTAGAAGGTGTTCTTAATGACACTCAAACATAGATTAGGAAGGTGTTCTTAATGTTTTGTACACTCAGTGTATACATAGATTAGCCAGGTGTTCTTATTTTTGTACACTCAGTGTATACATAAATTAGGAAGGTGTTCTTAATGTTTTGTACACTCAACTGATTAGGAAGGTGTTCTTAATGTTTTGTACACTCAGTGTAATGGATTACCAGGTGTTCTTAATGTTTTGTACACTCAGTGTAACTTTAGAAGGTGTTCTTAATGTTTTGTACACTGTGATACATAGATTATAAGGTGTTCTTACATGGGTACACAGTGTATACATAGATTAGGAAGGTGTTCTTAATGTTTTGTACACTCAGTGTATACATAGATTAGGAAGGTGTTCTGAATGGTACACTCAGTGGGACATAGATTAGGAAGGTGTTCTTAATGTTTTGTACACTCAGTGTATACATAGATTAGGAAGGTGTTCTTAATGTTTTGTACACTCAGTGTATACATAGATTAGGAAGGTGTTCTTAATGTTTTGTACACTCAGTGTATACATAGATTAGGAAGGTGTTCTTAATGTTTTGTACACTCAGTGTATACATAGATTAGGAAGGTGTTCTTAATGTTTTGTACACACAGTGTATACATAAATTAGGAAGGTGTTCTTAATGTTTTGTACACTCAGTGTATACAGGGAGTCCAGTATCGAGTCGATGCGCCGGGGTAGAAGCACAGACTTGATTGCAAGGAACGTTCGCAAGGAAATCCACAAATCGTGTGCAAAGCTGATACAGTTATACCCAATACAACTCAAAGCTGATACAGACATACCCAAGACAACTCAAAGCTGATACAGTCATACCCAAGACAACTCAAAGCTGATACGGTCATACCCAAGACAACTCAAAGCTGATACGGTCATACCCAATACAACTCAAAGCTGATACAGACATACCCAAGACAACTCAAAGCTGATACGGTCATACCCAAGACAACTCAAAGCTGATACGGTCATACCCAAGACAACTCAAAGCTGATACGGTCATACCCAAGACAACTCAAAGCTGATAAGTCATACCCAAGACAACTCAAAGCTGATACATACCCAAGACAACTCAAAGCTGATACGGTCATACCCAAGACAACTCAAAGCTGATACGGTCATATCCAAGACAACTCAAAACTGATACGGTCATACCCAAGACAACTCAAGACTGATACAGTCATACCCAAGACAACTCAAAGCTGATACAGTCATACCCAAGACAACTCAAAACTAATACGGTCATACCCAAGACAACTCAAAACTGATACGGTCCTACCCAAGACAACTCAAAACTGTTACAGTCATACCCAACACAACTCAAAACTGATATGGTCATACCCAAGACAACTCAAAACTAATACGCTGACAACTCAAAACTGATATGGTCATACCCAAGACAACTCAAAGCTGTTACAGTCATACCCAACACAACTCAAAGCTGTTATCACCAAAGGTGCTTCTAGGACACCAGGACACCTACACCAGGAGACACCTACACCACCCGATGCAAGGAAGGCCATAAAGATCATCAAGGTCAACCACCCGAGCCACTGCCTGTTCACCCCGCTGCCAAGACAACTGCAAAAGACCGAGAGACTGAAAAACAGCTTCTATCTCAAGGCCATCAGACTGTTAAACAGCCACCACTAACATTGAGTGGCTACTGCCAACACACTGTCAATGACACTGACTCTACTCCAGCCACTTAATCATGGGAATTGATGGGAAATGATGTAAATATATCACTAGCCACTTTAAACAATGCTACCTTATATAATGTTACTTACCCTACATTGTTCATCTCATATGCATACGTTGATACTGTACATATCATCGACTGCAAAATACATGTATCACTTGCCACTTTAACTATGCCACTTGGTTTACATACTTATCTCATATGTATATACTGTACTGACATCTACTGTATCTTGCCTATGCTGCTCTGTACCATCACTCATTCATATATCCTTATGTACATATTCTTTATCCCCTTACACTGTGTATGACAGTAGTTTTTTTTTTTGAATTGTTAGTTAGATTACTTGCTCGTATTACTGCATTGTCGGAACTAGAAGCACAAGCATTTCGCTACACTCGCATTAACATCTGCTAACCATGTGTATGTGACAAATAAAATTTGATTTGATGATTTGATTTGATTCTACAAAGTATTGACTCAGGGGTGTGAATACTTATGTAAATTTGATATTTCTGTATTTCATTTTTTTTTTAAATTGCAAAACATTTCTAAAAACATGTTTTTACTTTGTCATTATGGGTTATTGTGCGTAGATGGGGGAGAAAATAAATCTATTTATTCAATTTTGAATTCTGTAAGGCTGTAATGCAAAGTGTGGAATAAGTCAAGAGGTATGAATACTTTCTGAAGGCACTGGGCAATAGGATAGATAACAAGTAATCTAACAATTTCACAACAACTACCTAATAAACACAAATGTCAAGGGATGGAATAAGAATATGTACATATGAATATATGGATGAGCGATGGCCGAGCGGTATAGGCAAGATGCAGTAGATGGTATAAAATACATAATATACATATGAGATGAGTAATGTAAGACATGTAAACATTATTAAAGTGCCATTTTTTTAAGTGACTAGTGATCCATTTATTAAAGTGGCCAATAATTTCAAGTCTGTATGTAGGCAGCAGCCTCTCTGTGTTAGTGATGGCTGTTTAACAGTCTGATGGCCTTGAGATGGAAACTGTCTTTCAGTCTCTCTGTCCCAGCTTTGATACACCTGTAATGACCTCGCCTTCTGGATGATAGCGGGGTGAACAGGCAGTGGCTCGGGTGGTTGCTGTCCTTGATGATCTTTTTGGCCTTCTTGTGACATCAGGTGCTGTAGGTGTCACTCTGGAGAGCCTTGCTGTTGAGGGCAGTGCAGTTGCCATACCAGGTGGTGATACAGCTCTACAGGATGCTCTCAATTGTGCTTCTGTAAAAGTTTGTGAGGATATTAGGTGACAAGCCAAATTTCTTCAGCCTCCTGAGGTTGAAGAGGCACTGTTGCGCCTTCTTCACCACACTGTCTGTGTTGGTGGACCATTTCAGTTTGTCCGTGATGTGTACTTCGAGGAACTTAAAAATGTCCACCTTCTCCACTGCTGTCCCATCAATGTGGATGGGGGGTGCTCACTCTGCTGTTTCCTGAAGTACACGATCATCTCCTTTGTTTTGTTGACATTGAGTGAGAGGTTGTTTTCCTGACACCACACTCCGAGTGCCCTCATCTCCTCCTTATAGGCTGTCTCGTTGTCGTTGGTAATCAAGCCCACTACTGTTGTGTTGTCTGCAAACTTGATGATTGAGTTGGAGGCGTGCATGGCCACGCAGTCATGGGTGAACAAGGAGTACAGGAGGGGGCTGAGCACGCACCCTTGTGGGGCCCCAGTGTTGAGGATTCGCGAAGTGGAGATGTTGTTTCCTACCTTCACCACCTTTCTGCGGCCCGTCAGAAAGTACAGAACCCATTTGCACAGGGTGGGTTCGAGACCCAAGGCCGCGAGCTTAATGATGAGTTTGGAGGGTACGATGGTGTTGAATGCTGAGCTGTAGTCAATGAACAGCATTCATAGGTATTCCTCTCGTCCAGATATGATAGGGCAGTGTGCAGTGTGATGGCGATTGCATCGTCTGTGGACCTGTTGAGGTGGTATGCAAACTGAAGTGGGTCTAGGGTGGCAGATATTTTTGTTGTCCGTAATTGCCTGTAGACGCTGCCACATACGTCCCATGTCTGAGCTGTTGAATTGCGACTCCACTTTGTCCCTATACAGTATTGTTTTGCAGTAAGGGTAGAAGCTGCTCAGGGTCTTGTTTGTTCCAGAATGTTTTGTTGTTGTTTGTATAGCAGATTATTTTATGTTCTCACAGGGATTTCTTCCTCCTTTTGTTTCAGCTGTTCTCTCCCTTGTTGAGGCGTGACGCTGAGCTGGAGGACAGAGTACTCCAGGAATCAAAGCTGTTACTGAACACTGGCAATTATCTCAATCAGCACATTTCTACAGGCTCTGATGAGCAGACATGAAGGACTTGCACCTTGCCTGAGATTCCAATCTTGATTTGACTTTGTAATACACCTTGATTTTTTTAAAGGTAATTCATCATGAATGTATCTGCCAGTGACACAACCCTCTTCAATTTATTCAGTTTTGATGACTTGTAGTGAATTTTCTTCTACCTTTTATTGACATTCTTTGATGAAAGTAGACTAACAATAAGCAGAAGAATGAGTGTTTCTGTAATTGTTTATGCAGTGACCAATCTATGTTGTCATGCGTATTTCAATGGGCATCTACAGTGCATTTGGAAAGAATGCAATACCGCATAATGACAAAGCAAATACAGGTTTCTAGAATTTTTTGCAAATTTATAAATAAAATAAACAACTGAAATATCACATTTCTATAAGTATTCAGACCCTTTACTCAGTACTTTGTTGAAGCACCGTTGGCAGTGACTACAGCCTTGATTATTCTTGGGTGTGACGCTAAAAGCTTGTCACACCTGTATTTGGGGAGTTTCTCCCATTCTTCTCTGTCAGTTTGGATGGGGAGTGTCACTGCACAGCTATTTTCAGGTCTCTCCAGAGATGTTTGATTGCGTTCAAGTCCGGGCTCTGGCTGGAACACCCAAGGACATTCAGAGACTTGTCCCCGGGCACTCCTGCGTTGTCACTCCTGTGTTGTTTTGGCTGTGTGCTTAGGGTCGTTGTTTTCATCAGACCAGATAATCTCACCCGATTGCTCAGTTTTGCTGGGCGGCCAGCTCTAGGAAGAGTTTCAGTGGCTCCAAACTTCTTCCAATTAGGAATGATTGAGCCCACTGTGTTCTTGGGGACCTTCAATGCTGCAGAAATGTTTTGGAATCCTTTTTTGGTACCCTGCCTCAACACAATCCTGTCTCGGAGCGCTGTGGTACCTCATATAGACAGGTGTGTGCCTTTCCAAATCCTGTCCAATCTTTGAATTTACCACAGGTGGACTCCAATCAAATGTGACCCGTTTCAGGAAACTAGGCGTATGTTGCAAGTCACAACTTCACAGGAGAGCCATTTGGACATTTTTTTGTTTTTGTTTTTTAAATGCAATTTTTTGCAGTAATGCCTTCTGGAACATGTGAACTTTAATTTGCCTTAATAACAAACTTGTATGCCATCTTTAAATAGAAATACAATTGATTAAGCCACAGAAAAAGAGGTAACCTTCCCACTAGCCATGATTGGCAGAGATGATTGGCAGAGATAATGAGTGGGCTGGACATGCCGAGGGAGGAGTTCAGATTGATCTGCCATATAAAAGGCTTCTGTCTATTTGAGCTGGTCAGTCTGCATTGGTAATCCTGTTGAACTCAGCTTTTTAAAAATGTATTGTGTAGTGGAGCTGCATAAGTGTTGCTCTCCACTTTCTGGTGGATCGAGTTTTGAAATCAGTGGAATTAGAGTATGATAGCTACAGAGATAGAGAAAACACATATCTCCGGATTACATCTTCAAACGAAGGGCAACCGTGGCACGGCATCTGTGACAGGGAGATGTGTCCATCATGCATGATTATGTTTACGGGTAAGATAGTTTAGCTAGCTACATTTTCAGATATTACACGTTTCTAATTTTGACAGAAACTGTTCATTTCAAGCTAAAGTGTACTGTTAGCTAGCAAGCTAACATTAGCTGGCTGGCTTCCAGCTAATGTTACATGATTGACGTTATTATTCGTATCCCAGAGCCGTTTGATTTGTTCGTTAGAGCCTAATGTTAGCTAGCTAACATTGAACCTGGCTGGTTAGCTCCCAGAAGATTCATGCAGGGTGGTAAATTACATGATTTGGCACTATATTCATTGCTGTTTAAATAGCTAATGTTAGCTGGCCGGCTTGTTAGCTAACGTTACGTGATGTGTGTGATCTTATACGTTGTTTACCTATCTAGGTTCATTGTTTACCTAGCTAGCTAGCTACATGTCTTAAGCTAATGTGTACAACACCCGTTGAATATGGCCGGTGTCAGTAAACGTCGGCAAAAAAGTGTAATGAAATTGTTGCCAGCAGAGCTGGTTAGGCAGTTCATGTTATCCAGAGGTAAACAAATCATCGGCCAGAGCGTCAAGTGTGCGCTCTGAACGCTCTGAGATCCAATCTAGATGGGTGGGGCTAAAGCTTAAGAGGGTGTGAACGATGCTGAATGGGTGTAGACAAAGAAGAGCTCTTCACTAAATACCAAAACATTGAATAGGCCATTTTCGCAAAAATTAGTTTACAAGTTTATCAACTTTCAAAACAAAATTACTTTCCCATTGTTCCTCAAAAATCCAGTGTATGATATACCATTTTGTAACTCTGAGTCTCTACTTGTATCCATTGTAAAAAACACAATTTCCAATTTTGCTACATGAGATCAAATCCAGGTTGTGAGTCACAAATTGTAGAACCATCTCAAGGATGATCAAGGGAAACAGGATACACTTGAGCTCAATTTCAAGTGTCATAGCAAAGGGTGTGAATACTTATTTACATAAGGTATTTCTGTTTTTATTTTTAATAAATTTGCAGAAATGTCTAAAACCTGTTTTCGCTTTGCCATTATGGGGTATTGTGTGTAGATTTGATGAGGATTATTATTTTTTGAATCCTTTTTAGAATTAAGCTGCAGCGATCAAATGTGGAAAAAGGGAAGGGGTCTGAATACTTTCCAAATGTATATTCCACTGTATATAGTCAAATCAAGTATAATAGAATCGTGCCATAAGGGAATTGTCTTCCCACACAGAAATGAACTGAATAGTTTGGTTCTAATAAAGCTACAGTATTAACATTATTATGAGCCTTCAGTAATCTACTGTGCTGATGCCCTCGAATTACTTCAAACAATAAAATAAATTGTATTTTTCATGGCAACCCGTTCCATTACTGTTGTGAATCATATTGGTGAAGGTGACCGAGACAGTTTTTTTTATGAGATATTTGTATCTGTTTCTCCTCTGCTGATGTTCTGACTGGGGCTGTGTTATACTGGTCTATTAATACCCAGCATTCCTAGCTGTGTTTCACATGTTTCCTTCACATGCACGCATGCACACACACACACAGATACACACACTACCGCATGCTTTGGTTCAATTGGCACCGAATTAGTGCTCTCGCATACTCCCTTAAATGACCTTCGCTTGAAAAATGAGAAAGTGACAATAGCACTGTTTGTCCTTGAGACGTCGTAGCCAATATACACTTCTCAAAAGCGTCAGAATTAATCTAAGATAACTCAAGAAATCTGTCATTCTTGTTGTTGTTTTTGCCCAGGAGATCTTAGTCGTGCAATTTTACATCTAACGAAGATGTTTGGTGCAGTATTTCTAAATTTACATGTTTTTTTTTTGTGTGGAAATGAGTCAGCTATCATTGAATGACAATAAACACTTCATTAAAGAATCCCTGACTAATGACCTACAAAAGGGGCGTATACTGAGACTCCCGAACTTTGGCTTGCCTAGCGAAAAAATATTGCCCAAGACCAAAAAGAACAAAAACGTCTTCAAATGTTGTCATAATATCTGCACAAACTGTTGCAAACTGTTTCGGATGGAAACCATGCGGGCGCCTTGATTTAATTTATTTGACAATTTGCAAAATACATACAAGGGCACTCCAGCTGATGACGCCTCCACATACAATTTAAGAAAATCATCAAGGATAACACAATAAAGTTTAACAGCTTATTTCTATTGTGGTCCTTTTGAAGAGGGAAAGGGGGAGTACAACAAGGTTAGGCGGCGATTGTAATGACAACAGACAATGACAGACACAATTGTTTGTTTCACAACATCCGATAATTAATACAATTTCCTTTCCTAATAAACAACTATGGACAGATACATCTTCCTTGTCTCACATACCCTGAATATATAATCAATCCCTAATATATTTATACAAGACAATCACAATATAATAAACAAAAGGCACCAAAAAGGCAGACGATAGGCTATCCCAGGCATTTCCCTCTGTCACCTACTTTAATCTTACCACTCACTTTTGAGACATGCTACTATTTAGCTATTTTTATTTAGTGAGAACTTGAAACTAAGATTAGTCCCAAGAAGGGAAGCTGAGTATAGAAATGCCACACACACACACACACACACACACACACACACACACACACACACACACACACACACACACACACACACACACACACACACACACACACACACACACACACACACACACACACACACACACACACACACACACACACACACACACACACACACACACACACACACACACACACAGAGAGAGAGAGGCCCTACTACTACTGCCACTCCCAATCAATTGTTCATTATTCTCCTCCAGTCCAACCAACGTCTGTGTGCTTAAATGATCTCCAGGGTCGTGTTCATTAGGCACCAAACAGGAATGGTTACCATCATCATCCCATGCACACTTCTAGATGCTGAAGCGAAAAGGTTCTTTTGTCGCTTTCTTCTTGGCACGTCTATTGTTACACCGTCAACATGTGACAACGTCCCCTTTTAGAACAACCTTTAGAGGAGCTGACCTCATGGGGGTGAATGTAACGGGGGGTGACAGGTGGGGAGATTTCTCCTTAATTCTTGGAGGTACAACCTGGCTAGTGGTTTGTGGGCCTATGATCATCCACAAAAGAAAGAATTCATGTGTTTTCTGTTTACAAAATGAATAATTCATGTAGGGCACACATCACATACCATTGCTCAAATACATCTTCTAAACAACAGAGTACTACATCAAAACAGAAAATGGTCTTCTTACTGTCTTTTACTGGTTTAAATTCACAACTCCCACACAGTGAGTATAGCTGTCAGTTGAATGCTTTCAGATTTCACTTAAAGAAAATGTCTCTGCTTACCTGAGAGAATTCCTACTTCATGGAACCTCATCACTAAGAGTTGGAAATTACATTGATATGCTATTATGTACTTTTACATTTACATTTATGTATTTTTTAAGAAAATAAAAATGTGTTCTAAAGGAGTCAATGGAATGGAACTCTTTTGCGTGTCAGGTGCTGATTAGGCTAAATTAGGATATTGGGAAATGTAAAACATAAATACCGAACTTGTTTTTACATGGGTTCTGCGACGCGGTTCACTTTTAACAGCTAGGACCTCTATTTCTTGTCCCGGAATCTCGCTTAACTGACAGGTTAAAGTCTGCATGAAAGAGGCGCTAACCTAGCAAAGCTGCTAACGTTAGCCATCAAGCTATCAAAGTTAGTCTCAGATGAGTTTTCCAACTGAGCCCTCTTTGTCTAGAGAAATAAATTAACGTTTCCAGCCCTGTAGGAGATGTATCTACTACACTTTTGTTTTGGGAAAAACTGGACCACTCAGAGTTCCAATGCAGAAATTGTTTGTTTGCCAAGGATTATATGTTTGAGGTGACTTCCTTGATCACGTAGGTCGCCAGCCCATGAAAGAAAATGGGGAAAACAGAGTGGAATGTTGACCTTTTCTACGCCAGTGGCTGGACGGCGTTCGCATGTTGGATGCATCGCCGTCTTGTCGTTTGTCGTTATCCGACTGGCCGGTGTTGCCCGGAGTTCGTTCGCCAGGGGAGCCATCTCCTTCCTCTCCTCCCCCATCTGATAGCGGAGTCGAAGGAGTACAGCAAGAGAAGCATAGCCATGGTCTCAACAATGGTCTCATGTCACGAGCCGTGGAAGCCAAAGTCGAGAGGCCCGGAGCGGATACAAAAAAGGAATAGTTTCGCTGCCTGATCTTGCTACACCTTCATCGCTGGGGGTACTTGTGTCTGCGGCCGCTGTGACTACTTCCCCTGCAATTTCGACGTCGACGTCGGAAACCTTCCGTCCCTGCTCTGGATCAAGCGGGGCTTCTCCATCTGTCGGAGGCACCATCCTGTGAAGCGTGGGAGTGGGCGGATTTCCTCGTCCTTCTCACCAGCCGTCATTTTGGGAAGCTCCATGGTAAGAAATGTGACTGTTCCTGGCTGCAAAAACAATGTCCCAACCGGCTGCTTGAGTAAATGACATTACTAAGCTTCTCCCAAATGTACTACGCCAGGACATGGACATTGATTCTATCGTAGTCCATGTGGGTTTTAATGACATTATGAAGGGCAGCTCTGAACAGTTGAAACTGGATTTCAAAAGAGCTGAGTGACTCTCTGCTAGACATTAATAAAATACCCATCATATCTGGCCCTGTGCCTTCTCTGAATAGTGGCACTGAATGCTTTTGCAGGATTCTTTCTCTTCACAAATGGCTACGTGTTTATTGCCACTCAACGGCTGTAACTTTTGTTGACAATTTCGATACATTCTGGGGAAAAAAATTTTTATAAGGAGGATGGGATCCACCCAAATCATTTGGGTTCCAGGATCCTTTCACAGCATTATAAGGATGCGTTGAGACAATGACTTATCAATGACCCAAGCCCAGCTCAGTTAATCCCTACCATTGTGTTGTTGAGTCACCATAATGCTTTAGCAAATGTACATTATACCAGGGGCATTAGTAGACACAATGTAAGTAACCTAATATATGTCCCTTTAAATGCCCTGAGGATTCTACAGCTATTGTATGCAGCAATCATGTGCCTATGAACCAGATTAATGCTGTTAGCACTGAGGCAGTGTGCCCTAGTAGGAAGTCCACTGTGTGCAGCTGCCCCTGCACTAACATACATAACATGATAGTATCTACTTCTGCTAAGCTTCCCAGTAAAGCAATGAAAAGAAGCACACATCCCAGAAAAGTGTTAAAATAGCCCACGTTAAGATAGAAACAAGGTTCATGAAATTGATAACTTGCTAGCAACAGATGATATTCATATTCTGACTATCTCAAACTATATTAGACAGTACCTTTGATAAAGAATAGCAATACAAGGTCATAACATTTACAAAAAATAAAGAAATGCCAGTGGTGGAGGTGTTGCTGTTTATATTCAGAACCACATTTCTGTAAAGATTAGCGAGGATCTCATGTTAAATACTGTTGAAGTAATATGACTACAGGTTAATCTGCCTCGCCTAAAGCCCATTCTTGTGGGAAGCTGTTATAGACCACCAAGTGCTAACACTCAATATCTGGATAACGTGTGTGATAATATGTGATATCAACAGAGAGGTATTTTTTCTGGGTGATTTAAATATTGACTAGCGTTCATCAAGCTGCCCACTCAATAAAAATCTTCAAACCTTAACCTGAACCAGGTTGCAGGCACTGGTAATCAGTCAACCTACCAGGGTAGTTACAAACAGCATAGGAATGAAATCATCAACATGTATTGATCACATCTTTACTAATGCTGCAGAAATGTGCTTGAAAGCAGTATCCAGATCCATCGGGTGCAGTGATCACAATATAGCAGCCATCTCTAGGAAAAGCAAAGTTCCAATGGCTGGGCCTAATATAGTATATAAGTGGTCATACAATACATTTTGTAGTGATTCCTATGTTGTTGATGTAAAGTATATTTGTTGGTCCGTGGTGTGTAATGAAGAGCAAACAGAAATGGCTTATTCCAGCTACTAATAAGTATGCATCCATTAAGAAAATGACTGTACAAACTGTTAAATCCCTGTTGATTGATGAGGAATTTTAAAATTGTATGGTTGAGAGGGATGAGGCTAAATGAATAGCAAATAAGTCTGGCTGCACAACTGATTGGCAAACGTACCGCAAACTGAGAAATCATGTGACTAAACTGAATAAAAAGAAGAAGAAACTACACTATGAAATGAAACAAAGAATGATAGTAAAAAAGCTTTGGAGCACCTTCAATTACATTTTCAGCACGCTTTTAGGGAAGGACATTCAACAAGCACAGCACTTACACAAGAGAGAAACTACCCATAGGAGAGAGAAATTAATGATAAAAAGTTTGTGGGGGCTGTTGTGTTATTCTTCAGTGCGGCTTTTGACATTATCGATCACAGTCTGCTGCTGGAAAAACATATGTGTTATGGCTTTACACCCCCTGCTATATTGTGGATAAAGAGTTACATGTCTAACAGAACACAGAGGGTTTCTTTAATGGAAGCCTATCCAAAATAAACCAGGTGGAATCAGGAATTATCCTGGGTAGCTACTCCAGTTTCAGCTGTTCTTCCTGCGGCTATGGAACCCTGACCTGTTCACCGTGTGCTACCTTGTCCCGGACCTGCTGTTTTCGATTCTCTCTCTCTATCTGTCTCTATCTGTCTCTAACTCTAAATGCTTGGCTATGAAAAGCCAACTGACATTTACTCCTGAGGTGCTGACCTGTTACACCCTCTACAACCATTGGGATTGTTATTATTTGACCCTGCTGGTGATCTATGAAAGTTTGAACATATTGGCCATGTACTGTTATAATCTCCACCCGGCACAGCCAGAAGAGGACTTGAAGAAACTTTCAAAGTTATTGACATTTTCTGGATTGACTGACCTTCATGTCTTAAAGTAATGATGGACTGTAATTGCTCTGCTTTTTTGAGTTGTTCTTTCCATAATATGGATGGACTTTTACCAAATAGGGTTATCTTCTGTATACCACCCCTACCTTGTCACAACACAACTAATTGGCTCAAACATTAATAAGGAAATAAATAATAACATTAATAAGGAAATAAATTCCACAAATGAACTTATTACAAGGCACACCAGTTAATTGAAATGCATTCCAGTTGACTACCTCATGAAGCTGGTTGACAGAATGTCAAGAGTGTGCAAAGCTGTCATCAAGGCAAAGGGTAGCTACTTTGAAGAACGTAAAATATATTTAGATTTGTTTAACACTTTTGGTTACTAAGTGATTCCATATGTGGAATTTCATAGTTTTGATGTCTTCACTATTATTCTACAATGTAGAAAATAGTAAACATAAAGAAAAAAACCCTTGAATGAGTAGGTGTGTCCAAACTTTTGACTGGTACTGTATTTTAAATACTAAAAGCATTGTATTCGGGATAAATCGTTCACAAAACCATAAACCTCAATTAAATCTTGTAATAAATTATCTGGAAATTGAGCAAGTTGAAGTGACTGAACTGCTTGGAGTAACCCTGGATTGTAAACTGTCATGGTCAAAACATATTGATACAACAGTAGCTAAGATGGAGGAAAGTCTGTCCAAAACAAAGCACTGCTCTGCCATCTTAACAGCGTGTGGTCAGGTGCCACAAAGAGGGACTTAAGACAATTGGAATTGGCTCAGAACAGGGCAGCACGGCTGGTCCCTTGGATGTATACAGAGAGAAAACATTAATTATATGCATGACAATCTCTCCTGGCTGAAAGTGGAGGAGAGATTGACTTCATGACTACTTGTATTTGTGAGAGCTATTGACATGTTGAAGGCACCGAGCTGTCTGTTTAAATGACTAGCACACAGCTCAGACACCCATACATACCCCACAAGACATGCCACCAGAGGCCTCTTTACAGTCCCCAAGTCCAGAACAGACCATGGGAGGCACACAGTACTACATGAAACTCTATTCCACATAAGGTAACTGATGTAAGCAGTAGAATCAGATTTTAAAAACAGATAAAACATACATCTCATGGAACAGCAAGGACTGTGAAGCAACACAAACATAGGCACAAACACATGCATACACACACATGATAACATACGCACTATACACACACGTACACAAGGATTTTGTGTCGTAGACATGTGGTAGTGGAGTAGGGGCCTGAGGACACATACTTAGTGTGTTGTGAAATCTGTTATGAATGTGTTGTAATGTTTTAAAAATGGTATAACTGCCTTAATTTTGCCAGATCTCAGGAAGAGTAGCTGCTGCCTCGGCGAATGGGGATCCGTAATATATACAAATACAAATTTGGTAAATATGAAACCCAGTTCAATAAACTATTTATATCCATGGCTCTTTTCCTTTTTAAACTATCAAAAAGTGAACTGAGAGTGGACTGAAATGACACTTTATGTTGGATCAAATTGTTAGACTATCAGTCATTCAGCTGAAGTAATGATCATTGATTGGTATATCCTCATCATGTTAAGATCATGGCACTGCGATCACAATTCTGAATGTGTGTCCTGCTATCAACACTTGAGAAAATGTCACCCTCTTCATAAAGCGTCTACTAACCAATGTTCCCGTCAAAATGTTTTATGTGCAATTATGGCATTTTATTGTCATCCCTCTTAATGTGCTGAGAGGCCTGATGAGGGTTCTGGTAGTATTCTGGTAAGTCTGTTAGGCAGTTAGGGCTGTGTGAGAGTGTCTCCCTGCATTTGTCCAGGTTATATCCAACCTGAAGGTAGCAATTGAGATGTCACACAATCCCTTGAACCCAACAATCTCTTGACTCTCAGCTCAGATAACTTCTCCACCTCTAACTGATGATTAAGAGATGAGATTTGTGAAGATCTGAGTCTTGATTTACTGTCTTGTCATTCACTGATATGCATGCGCCTTTTCTGACCCAAAAATCATCACCTTCGACTTACTAACAAGCCAAAGGCAATCTAAATACTGTATCACCGCACACAGCAGATACAATAATACACTCAAGCTTTCAAGCAAAGTAACAAAGATACTAACAGTGCTTGCTGTTATTTTGGCTTGCCGTTGTGCATCACAGGATCAAATATAGGCTTGCTTTTCTACAGGGAAGTTTTTTTCCTGACACTAATTCCTGTAACACATTTACACTCAGCAGCTCTGAGCCACAGGAACAATGATGCACCTGATCAAAGATGGGAAAACATTGTGTAAAATCCCTCCTTCCACAGCACTCCTGGATAAAACACATTTAGGCAGTGAGATGCACTGTGGGAGACACTGTTATCCTGTAGCTTTAAAAATAAAAATCACATTTGTTGGCGGTTGTGTGTGTGTGTGCGTGTGTGTGTGCATGCACTTCAGTGTTAGGTTGTCAGAGTGAACGTGTTGTGAGAAAGCCTATCCACAGTGTGACCTGAGAGAGAGACACCTCCAGATAAGATGCTTCTCAAAGGGCAGAGCCTAAGTGAGACACACACCAAAACCTACTATGACATTGTTGTTTGCATAACCTTTCCAAAGGTCAGAAAGCATTTGTGACCATTTGATGGACCTGTCACTACTGTCGGAGTGCAGTGTATTTGGAGTATTGTGTCGAACGATAATGAGAGAGGCTGAAACAACAACAAAAAAAGATTACACTGAAGAAAATAGCTATGGTCCAAGAGGGAGGAATCAAATGGAGCTCATCTAAGGACAGTAGGAATCAAATGGAGCTCATCTAAGGACAGTAGGAATCAAATGGAGCTCATCTAAGGACAGTAGGAATCAAATGGAGCTCATCTAAGGACAGTAGGAATCAAATGGAGCTCATCTAAGGACAGTAGGAATCAAATTGGGCTCATCTAAGGACAGGAGGAATCAAATTGGGCTCATCTAAGGACAGTAGGAATCAAATTGGGCTCATCTAAGGGCAGGAGGAATCAAATGGAGCTCATCTAAGGACAGTAGGAATCAAATTGGGCTCATCTAAGGACAGGAGGAATCAAATGGAGCTCATCTAAGGACAGTAGGAATCAAATTGGGCTCATCTAAGGACAGGAGGAATCAAATGGAGCTCATCTAAGGACAGGAGGAATCAAATGGAGCTCATCTAAGGACAGGGGGAATCAAATGGAGCTCATCTAAGGACAGGAGGAATCAAATGGAGCTCATCTAAGGACAGTAGGAATCAAATGGAGCTCATCTAAGGACAGTAGGAATCAAATGGAGACCATCTAAGGACAGGGGGAATCAAATGGAGCTCATCTAAGGACAGGGGGAATCAAATGGAGCTCATCTAAGGACAGGAGGAATCAAATGGAGCTCATCTAAGGACAGTAGGAATCAAATGGAGCTCTCGCTGTGAATGAATCCGCCTATGAAAAAAAAAACTTGCAAAGGTTAATATGCCCATGAAACCATTAGCTCATGGCACATCAGACCACAAATGTCGCACCTTCGGAAACAAAATGGAGTCCTTTGACTAATGTCATCTGGCAGGATATGGTTCAGATGAGGATATAAACTGATAGACCAGCAGCGGGGAAAACGAGGATCTCCTCAAGCGAATTGTCATGCCTGGACAAAACCAAGTTTTTACTTCAGAACTTGTTGTGTTCTGTTGTCAAAGTCATGATGAGAATGGCTTCCAGGTGCAGTGGTAAAGGCATATTTCATTATTTGTTGAAATGTTAACCTTTCTTACCCATACTGCGTTTTTTTAAACAATTTATTCTCTGTATGTGTGTGTGTGCAGGTACTGATGTAACTGTATTACAAGTTGTCTGCACACCATTGCTGACAACATCCTGGCTTGTTTGCGCCTGGTAGTTATGCTTTCAGTAGGCCTGTGGGTAGTTAGTCATCTTCCTCCAGCAGGCCTGTGGGTAGTTAGTCATCTTCCTCCAGTAGGCCTGTGGGTAGTTAGTCATCTTCCTCCAGTAGGCCTGTGGGTAGTTAGTCATCTTCCTCCAGTAGGCCTGTGGGTAGTTAGTCATCTTCCTCCAGTAGGCCTGTGGGTAGTTAGTCATCTTCCTCCAGTAGGCCTGTGGGTAGTTAGTCATCTTCCTCCAGTAGGCCTGTGGGTAGTTAGTCGTCTTCCTCCAGTAGGCCTGTGGGTAGTTAATCGTCTTCCTCCACTAGGCCTGTGGGTAGTTAATCGTCTTCCTCCACTAGGCCTGTGGGTAGATAGTCGTCTTCCTCCACTAGGCCTGTGGGTAGATAGTCATCTTCCTCCAGTAGGACCTATAGGTTGATAGTCATCTTCCTCCAGTAGGACCTATAGGTTGATAGTCATCTTCCTCCAGTAGGACCATTGGGTTGATAGTCATCTTCCTCCAGTAGGACCTATAGGTTGATAGTCATCTTCCTCCAGTAGGACCTATAGGTTGATAGTCATCTTCCTCCAGTAGTCCTGTGGGTGTTAAGTCTTCCTCCTCAGACATGCTGGGAGCAGAGGAAGTCATTGATGTTCCCCAGATGTGGAGGGATACCCTTGCCTCTGTTTAGTCATGCGAGGGGAAGATAGGGCTACCATTACACGCATTGCGTCCAGCAGTCTGGTGCTAACATTAAAAGCATCTGCTGTTAGCAAATCCAAGAAGGACATTTTGGCTCAGTAAATCAACTGGGTTTTATGGGGGAACTGGGTTTCACCTGAGTTCCTTCCCAGATGTTTGGGAAGAGGGGCCGATATTTAAATCCTGAGGGAAGTCGGCCAGTCGCACATGGCCTTTCTCTTTGTGGTGTGAGCCAGCCATTTTGGGTGGTCCGGGACTTTGGTGTACAGTAGCCCGCGAGACGCAAGGCAATGTGTTTTTATTTTATTTTATGAGCTCTGATGGAGTTTTGGAAGACCTGTTTATAGGCTATTGGAGAGGCAAAGCTCTGACTAAAGTCAGTTTTAGGGAATAAAGCTAAAGCAAAAATGACTGCTCTTGGAAGATGGCCACCAGTCGTAAAGCATGAATGAACTGCAGCACAGATATTCTCATTTTAATTTAATTTTTTTTTAAATTTTACCTTTATTTAACTAGGCAAGTCAGTTAAGAACAAATTCTTATTTTCAATGATGGCCTAGGAACAGTGGGTTAACTGCCTGTTCAGGGGCAGAACGACAGATTTGTACCTTGTCAGTTTGGGGGTTTGAACTTGCAACCTTCCGGTTACTAGTCCAACGCTCTAACCACTAGGCTACCCTGCCACCCCTCATCAAAGCCACTCTGTGTCCAGAATCCATATTCAACAAGGCAGTTTCAACTGTCAGATGAAGAACCACACAATACTCACAAGCTGATCATGAGATGGATCTTTTTCACACATTGCTGTTACTCTGGTGCATCTGAAGTTCAAAAGGATTTCAATTCAGACAGCAATATGGAATATGAAGCTAACAGGGAGTCAGTCTTAAATGAAAAAAAACATTAGCTACATACAATTCAAGGAGACAATCTCAATGGTATCCAGCGATTCCCTTTACTGCTAGAGTGAGCTGCGTTTAGCTGTTCATTGCCTCTACAGGATCGGTGTCCCACCCACGGAATGGTTGAGCTAATGTAGGCTAATGTGACTAGCATGAGGTTGAAAGTAACAAAAAAACATTCTCAGGAAATGGGCAGAAAGCTTAAATTCCTGTTAATCTAACTGCACTGTCCAATTTACAGTGGCTATTACAGTGAAATAAAGTAAAACCTTATAAACAACATTAGGTGGATCCGGTTTATCAGGTCCCAGGCTCCCATGATTGTTATAATTAATTATTTACAAGTTAATTACAATTAGCTTTTTGCTTTAATTCCATGTGTACCTGATAGAGCAGATCTAGTCTCATTTGAGGAAGTAAGCCGTCTGGTGTGAGAGACACTTTGGGAGGATGAGACTAGAGCAGACCTAGAGGTTCTGACTAAACATATGCACATTTGAACGCCCCATGATGGTCCATACTTTGTGTTTTAATTTATGCTATAAAATCCTGCAATTTCATTGGGGTAGTTCCCTCTCATAGCAAATAGCTGGCTAAACAATTAAAGCAATGTTTGCTTAACATATGCGCCAAAGGAGGCGGAGATGGCAGTCACTGAAGGGCAGAGTAGTAAGTAACTGAATAGTTTGTGTTGAACTAAACATGAACATGTACACATATACCGCACCTTTAAGAGCATTTAAAACATAATCCATGAATTACATAATATATTATTTTGTTGATGCAATTTCTCAACTTCGGGATCGGTGTCCAGTCCACGGGACGGTTGAGCTAATGTAGGCTAATGCGATTAGCATGAGGTTGTAAGTAACAAGAAAACTGCCCAAATGTGCATAATTGGTTTATTAATATATTTTCAAGTTCATAATAGTGCACTCTCCTCAAACAACAGCATGGTATTCTTTCACAGGTACCAGGGCGATATATTGTGTGGACTAAAACAGCACAAAACCGGGTGTATCACAGAGCATAATCAAAAGAATTAGCCAGCTGCAGAAACATTGAGAAATACTTTTTTTTGTTCAAATTAACCAGTAGCTAACCACCTTTGAAAAGAAGCTGGTAGCTTGTTAGCTTGTTAGCTTGTTAGCTCCCAGGCCAATTTCACGTCTTTCTAAACTAATATCTGTCTAATATCTCGTTATTGTTATTTTATTGTGTTACTTTAAATATTTTTTTCTTTAGTTTATTTGGTAAATATTTTTCTTAACTCTTTCTTGAACTCCACTGTTGGTTAAAGGGCTTGTAAGTAAGCATTTCACGGTAAGGTCTAACCTGTTGTATTCAGCGCATGTGACAAATAAAGTTTGATTTGATTTGACTATTTCAGAATGAAAAAAAGGGGCTATCCCCAGTTAGATAATTCTTTGTGACATTATGTTAGCTAGCTATCCCCAGGTATATAATGCTTTGTGACATTATGTTAGCTAGCTATCTCCAGGTATATAATGCTTTGTGACATTATGTTAGCTAGCTATCCCCAGGTATATAATGCTTTGTGACATTATGTTAGCTAGCTATCCCCAGTTAGATAATGCTTTGGGACATTATGTTAGCTAGCTATCGCCAGGTATATAATGCTTTGTGACATTATGTTAGCTAGCTATCTCCAGGTATATAATGCTTTGTGACATTATGTTAGCTAGCTATCCCCAGTTAGATAATTCTTTGTGACATTATGTTAGCTAGCTATCTCCAGGTATATAATGCTTTGTGACATTATGTTAGCTAGCTATCCCCAGGTATATAATGCTTTGTGACATTATGTTAGCTAGCTATCCCCAGTTAGATAATGCTTTGTGACATTATGTTAGCTAGCTATCCCCAGGTATATAATGCTTTGTGACATTATGTTAGCTAGCTATCCCCAGGTATATAATGCTTTGTGACATTATGTTAGCTAGCTATCCCCAGGTATATAATGCTTTGTGACATTATGTTAGCTAGCTATCCCCAGGTATATAATGCTTTGTGACATTATGTTAGCTAGCTATCCCCAGGTATATAATGCTTTGTGACATTATGTTAGCTAGCTATCCCCATTATAATATAATCTGTTCAAAACAGTGTCAGCATGTGCAGCAGTGGTCATTACGTTTTTGACTTGCAAAAGTCAAATAGGTGTATTTATGCCGTGGTTCAAGTGTACAGATCGCTTTACATATCTTCTCAAAGACTCTACAGGTAGTTCGAAAAATCTGTTTCATATTTCTTCATGCTGCTTTGTTGACAATTCAGGCAATCAGCGGCCACCGCCGGGTATAGGTGAGTAAAATGTTTGTGAATCCAATATCAACGTCACATAAGGCTTTAGTCAAAATACTAAAATAGACTGGTTAACCATTATGGCTAACAGCAAGCTGTATTGTTGCTGATGATGCAAAACTGAAACAAAAGTGCAAAGTCCACTGCCTGTTCAATCATTTTTTCCTCGCCTTTATTTAAGGCCAGATGAGAACATGTTCTCGTTTACAACTGCAACCTGGCCAAGATAAAGAAAGCAGTGCGACAAAGAAGAAGAAAAAAACAGTTACACATACAGTCAATAACATAAAATACAAATAGACAAATCTATGTACAGTGTGTGCAAATGTAGGGAGGTAGGCAATAAACAGGCCATAGAGGCAAAAAAACACAATTTGGCATTAATTAGTGGAGTGATAGATGTGCAGATGATGATGTGCAAGTAGAGATACTGGGGTGCAAAAGAGCAAGAAATAATATGGGGATGAGGTAGTCGGGTGTGCTATTTACAGATTGGCTGTGTACAGGTACAGTGATCGATGAGCTGCTCTGACAGCTGATGCTTAAAGTTAGAGAAGGAGATATAAGACTACAGCTTCAGAGATTTTTGCAATTTTTCCAGTCATTGGCAGCAGAGAACTGGAAGGAAAGGTGGCCAAAGGAAGTGTTGGCTTTGGGGATGACCAGTGCAATACACCTGCTGGAGCACTTGCTATGGGTGGGTGTTGCTATGGTGACCAGTGAGCTGAGATAATGTGGGGCTTTACCTAGCAAAGACTTATAGGTGACCTGGAGCCAGTGGGTTTGGTGACGGATATGTAGTGAGGGCCAGCCAACGAGAGCATACAGGTCGCAGTGGTGGGTAGTATATGGGACTTTGGTGACAAAACGGATAGCTCTGTGATAGACTACATCCAGTTTGCTGAGTAGAGTGTTGGGGGCGATTTTGTAAATTACATAGCCGAAGTCAAGGATTTGTAGGATAGCCAGTTTTACAAGGGTATGTTTGGTGGCATGAGTGAAGGAGGCTTTGTTATGAAATAGGAAGCCAATTCTAGATTTCATTTTGGATTGGAGATGCTTAATGTGAGTCTGGAAGGAGAGTTTACAGTCTAACCAGACATCTAGGTATCTAACCAGATTGTCCACATATTCTAGGTCAGAACCGTCCAGAGTAGTGATGCTAGTCGGGCGGGAGGGTGCGGGCAGCAATCGGTTGACGAGCATGCAGTTAGAATTACTAGTATTTAAAAGCAGTTGGAGGCCACGGAAGGAGTTTTGTATGGCGTTGATGCTCGTTTGGAGGTTTGTTAGCACAGTGTCCAAAGAAGGTCCAGATGTATACAGAATGGTGTCGTCTGCATGGAGGTGCATCAGAGAATTACCAGCAGCAAGAGCGACATCATTGATATATACAGAGAAAAGAGTCGGCCCGAGAATTGAACCCTGTGGCACACCCATAGAGACTGCCAGAGGTCCGGACAACAGGCCCTCCGATTTGACACACTGAACTCTGTCTGAGAAGTAGTTGGTGAACCAGGCGAGGCAGTCATTTGAGCAGTCATTTGCTGCAAGGGGTCCTGAGATGTTGGCCGGGGTTGGGGTAGCCAGGTGGAAGGCATGGCTAGTTGTGGAAAAATGCTTTTTGAAATGATCGATTATCGTAGAATTATCGGTGGTGACAGTGTTTCCTATCCTCAGTGCAGTGGGCAGCTGGGAGGAGGTGGTCTTATTCTCCATGGACTTTGCAGTGTCCCAAAACTGTTTGGAATTAGTGCTACAGGATGCACATTTCTATTTGAAAAAGCTAACCTTAGCTTTCTTAACTGACTGAGTGTATTGGTTCCTGACTTCCCTGAAAAGTTGCATAACGCGGGGACTATTGAAGCCAATGCAGAACGCCACAGGATGTTTTTGTGCTGGGCAAGGGAAGACAAGTCTGGGGTGAACCAAGGGCTATATCTGTTCTTAGTTTTACATTTTTTGAATGGGGCATTCTTATTTAAGATGGAGAGGAAAGCACTTTTGAAGAGCAACCAGGCATCCTCTACTGACGGGATGAGGTCAATATCCTTCGAGGATACCGGGACCAGGTCGATTAGAAAGGCCTGCTCTCTGAAGTGTTTTAGGGAGCGTTTGGCAGTGATGAGGGGTGGTTGTTGGACCGCGGACCTATTAGGCACGCAGGCAATGAGGCAGTGATTGCTGAGATCCTGGTTGAAGACAGCAGAGGTGTATTTAGAGGGCAAGTTTGTCAGGATGAAATCTAAGAGGGTGCCCATGATTACGGATTTAGGGTTGTACCTGGTTGTTTCCTTGATAATTTGTGTGAGATTGAGGGCATCTAGCTTAGATTGTAGGATGGCCGGGGTGTTAAGCATGTCCCAGTATAGGTCACCTAACAGTACGAACTCTGAAGATAGATGGGAGGTGATCAATTCACATACAGTATGGTGTCCAGGGCACAACTGGGGGCTGAGGGGGGTCTTTTACAAGCAGCAACGGTGAGAGACTTGTTTCTGGACAGGTAGATTTTTAAAAGTAGAAGCTTGAATTGTTTGGGCACAGACCTGGATAGTATGACAGAACTCTGTAGGCTATCTATGCATAGATTGCAACTCTGCCCTCTTTGGCAGTTCTATCTTGTTGGAAAATGTTACAGTTAGGGATGGAAATTTCTGGATTTTTGGTTGCCTTCCTAAGCCAGGATTCAGACACGGCTATGACATCCGGGTTGGCGAAGTGTGCTAAAGCAGTGAATAAAACAATTTTAGGGAGGAGGCTTCTAATGTTAACATGCATGAAACCAATGCTTTTACGGTTACAGAAGTCAACAAATGAGAGCGCCTGGGGAATGGGAGTAATGCTGGGGGCTGCGGGGACTGGGTTAAGCTCTACATCACCAGAGGAACAGAGGAGGGGTAGGATAAGAGTATGGCCAAAGGCTATAAGAAATAGTCATCTAGCGCGTTCGGAACAGAGATTAAAGGGAGCAGGTTTCTGGGTGCGGAAGAATAGAGGCATAATGTACAGACAAGGGTATTCTAGGATGTGAGTAGAGTGGAGGTAAGCCTAGGCATTGAGTGACGATGAGAGAGGTTTTGTCTCTAGAGGCACCATTTAAGCCAGGTGCGGTCACCACATGTGTGGGGGGTGGAACGTAAGAGCTAGCTAAAGCATATTGAGCAGGGCTGGAGGCTCTACAGTGATATAAGACAAAAATGTCTATCCAAAACAGCAATAGACAAGGCATATTGACATTAGGGAGATGCATGTGCAGCTGAGTGATCATAGGGTCCAGTGAGTAGCTAGGCGAGCTGGAGGCACGGCGATTCAGACAGCAGGCTTGCTGATGGGCCTCAGGGGGACGTCACAACGGGAGAGCATGTTGAAACCCCAGTCGTGATGGATCGGTGGGGCTCCGTGTTGGCAGCACAAAGTCCAGGCCAATTGGCAAAAGAGGTATTGAAGCCAAGGAATAATCTGATGGATAATAATGCATGCAGCCATTTGGTCTACAATCCTTCTCTATCTGTCACATTAATCCTTACGAGTCTATTGACACACCCGTCAATCTAAGTAACATAATAAACACATTCCCATCCAAATCCGTCAGTTTAAACTGGAGATAATCCACCACATTCGCCTATGTTGGGTTTACGCATCTGCGGTGGAAAGATGCGGATGTTACAGGTGTTACAGGTGTTTGTCAGACCGTAAGACATTCCGAAAATCCCGAAAATCGGTCTTCTCACGAAAACATCTGTAGCATTTAAATGAAGAAAAAAAACATGTTTTCACTTTCACTATCATTGTGGGGTGTTGTGTGGAGATGATCGAGGGGAGAAAATATTGAATCCATTTTGAATTCAGGCTGTAACACAACAAATGTGGAATAAGTCAAGAGGTATGAATTCTTTCTGATGGCACTGTAGGTAGGGTTACAGTGACTGGGCAACAGGATATATAATAGACAGTAGCAGCAGTGGTTAGCCATTTCATTAGCTATTGAGTAGTCTTGTTTAGTAGTCTCATGTCTTGAGGGTAGAAGCTGCTCAGGGTCTTGTTTGTTCCAGAATGTTTTGTTGTTGTTTGTATAGCAGATTATTTTATGTTCTCACAGGGATTTCTTCCTCCTTTTGTTTCAGCTGTTCTCTCCCTTGTTGAGGCGTGACGCTGAGCTGGAGGACAGAGGACTCCAGGAATCAAAGCTGTTACTGAACACTGGCAATTATCTCAATCAGCACATTTCTACAGGCTCTGATGAGCAGACATGAAGGACTTGCACCTTGCCTGAGATTCCAATCTTGATTTGACTTTGTAATACACCTTGATTTTTTTAAAGGTAATTCATCATGAATTTATCTGCCAGTGACACAACCCTCTTCAATTTGTTTAGTTTTGATGACTTCTGGTGATTAGACTGAGAATACCTCATTTTCTTCTAACTTTAACTGATATTCTTCAATGAAAGTAGACTAACAATGAGCAGAATAATTAGTGTTTCTCTTATTGTTTATGCAGCGACCAATCTATGTTGTCATGCTCATTTCAATGGGCATCTAGAGGATCAAATCAAGTATAATATAATCGTGCAGTAAGGGAATTATCTTATGGGAATTCTGATTAAGCTACAGTATTAACAGTATCATGAGCCTTCAGTAATCTACTGTGCCGATGCCCCCAAATTATCTTAAACAATCAAATCAATTGTATGTTTCATGGCAACCCGTTCGATTACTGACCGAGACAGTCTTTTTGTAGGAGATATCTCACACACACACACACACACACACACACACACACACACACACACACACACACACACACACACACACACACACACACACACACACACACACACACACACACACACACACACACACACACACACACACACACACACACACACACACACACACACACACACACACACACACACACACACACACACACACACACACACACACACACACACACACACACACACACACACACACACACACACACACACACACACACACACACACACACACACACACACACACACACACACACACACACACACACACACACACACACACACACACACACACACACACACACACACACACACACACACACACACACACACACACACACACACACACACACACACACACACACACACACACACACACACAGACACAGACACAGACACAGACACAGACACAGACAGAGAGAGGGCCCTACTACTGCCACTTCCAATCAATTGTTCATTATTCTCCTCCAGTCCAACCAACATCTGTGTGCTTAAATGATCTCCAGGGTCGTGTTCATTATTCACCAAACGGAAGTGGTTACCATCATCATCCCATGCCAAACATACTTCTAGATGCTGAAGCGAAAGGTTCTTTTTTCGCTTTCTTTTTGGCACATGTATTGTTACACCGTCAACATGTGACAACGTCCCCTTTTAGATCAACCTTTAGAGGAGCTGACCTCATGGGGGTGAATGTAACGGGGGGGGGATTTCTCCTTAAACAACACTTTTTTAATTGAACAGTTTGGCTTACAAACCTTTATGACCACTTTATGGAAAGGGGAGACTCATGAACACGATAGTGTTTTACTCTACGACACCCACAAGTGTCACGGGACTCGTCTGAAGTCAGTAACGCTGATGTTGAAAGACATAAACCTATGCCTCGCCTGAGATTCCAATCTCTTGATTTTACTTTGTAATACACCTTGATTTTTGAAAGTTAATTCATCATTAATGTATCTGCCAGGGTCACGACCTGGCAACATCCATCTGTAACGTCATAACCATTTGAGCTACAAACTAATACGACATGGAAAGGGGAGACACTCACAAACACAATGGTGTTCTCCGTTCTGGGACTAGTCTGAAGGTAACCCATACAAACGAATAGAAGTATGAAGGTAGTTTTGTGGCAACAAAAATAAGGGGTTAAATATGTGTCCAAAAATACAGACATAGGACAGACATTTCAAAACCTTATTCCTAATTATAAAACATGTACTTTTGTTTGTTGCCATTTATGAATGTGTTATTCAATGTGTCTCTATGGGCTATAGTAGTAAAGGCCAAATTCAATATTTTATTAAATAATAAAAAATAAATATATATTTTTTAATACCAAATCAAATAGCTAAATGATCAATAGTATGATGATCTTGAAACAATTCCATATGTTAGCTTAGTACCACTATTGCAAGTTGCTCTGGTTAATTAAGAGCGTCTGCTAAATAACAACAGTTTAAAATCAAAATAATGCCAGAGGAAAGAAATAAAAAGTCCTGGAATAATTGCCGACACAATGTGAGTGGCTAGCCAATAGTTTTTCAGGGAAGGTAGATGAGGTCTTTCTGCATCATCTGCACCTGTGTCATTTGCTCTGTGGAAATAGCAGGAGACAGGGCTGCCACAGTCAGTTTGTGTCATGGTTCCACACTGGCCCTGAACTCTGGAATGGGTGTAAAACACGTGTTTGGGCTGGAACAGACTTTGCCTTCTGGCTAGGTCTTAGCCTTGGAGAGCCTTAGAAGAGCCTGTGGTCAGATACTTTTAGGACCTAAGGTGTGAGGTCAAACAGAAGAATTGCTAAAGCAGGTGAGGGGTGTGATTTCATCATACATAGAAAGCGACAGGAGACCTGCTCCCTCATCACAGGCTAGAGGAATTCTGATGCTGAGACAATGGGTTGTGACAGGTGTACGGTGTACATTTTAAGAAAGCCTCACACTAAGTTTGTACTAAAATGTACACTGTACTTGTGCCCAAATTGACACCAAGGGTTCTAGCTATCATTTGGCCACAAAGGGTGAGGGAAACTCGTGATTAGAGTTTTATCTTAATGGTGGTGTGTGTAGTTACAGTATCCGTGAGAAGTCCCGGCCTTTACATGATGATGAGCAACATGGTAGCAAATCATGACATCACACCGGGGAAATCATTTCCAGATTGAGGAATATCATGAGACTTTGTTTGTAGCTTGGTGTAGAGAGATAAACGGAGCCCCACTGCGTTTGTACAATCTTCTGTGAATGTGTCTCTGAGTGACTTATTTGATTTATTAATGAGCAACGCCACTTGTATTACTTTATGTTTCCTGTCCTGGTAGTGTTTGTGTGAAAGTCACATGGGATGCTCACATATGCCTGTCGAACAGAGAGATAACATCTTATTTTGTCAGAATGAAGATGTCAAGTTGGATTCCAACAGAGCCTGTTTGAGATGATAATCAAGTCTCCAAATATTGAAAGAATTCAGGACAGCAGACACCCAAAGAAACATTTCAGACATTTCAGTCTAGGCATGTATTTTGAGGGTTGCTATGGCCAATCGGTCATATAGGTCCATTAGTATACAGTGGCTGGCGAAAGTATTCACCCCCCTTGGCATTTTTCCTATTTTGTTGCCTTACAACCTGGAATTTAAATATTTGGGGGTTGTATCATTTGATTTAAACAACATGCCTACCACTTTGAAGATGCAAAATATTTTTTCTTGTGTAACAAACAAGAAAACAGACACAAAAAAACAGAACTTGAGCGTGCATAACTATTCACCCGCCCGTGCATCACTATTCACCCTTTGCAGCAATTACAGCTGCAAGTCTCTTGGAGTATGTTTCCAAGCTTGGCACATCTAGCCACTGGGATTTTTTCCCATTCTCAAGGCAAAACTGCTCCAGCTCCTTCAAGTTGGATGGGTTCCACTGGTGTACAGCAATCTTTAAGTCTTACCACAGATTCTCAATTGGATTGAGGTCTGGGCTTTGACTAGGCCATTCCAAGACCATTAAATGTTTCTCCTTAAACCACTCGAGTGTTGCTTTAGCAGTATGCTTAGGGTCATTGTCCTGCTGGAAAGTGAAACACCATCCCAGTCTCAAATTTTTGGAAGACTGAAACAGGTTTTCCTCAAGAATTTCCCTGTATTTAGCGCCATCCGTCATTCCTTCAATTCTGACCAGTTTCCCAGTCCCTGCCGATGAAAACATCCCCACAGCATGATGTTGCCACGACCATGTTTCTCTGTGGGGATGGGGTTGGGTTTGCGCCAGACATAACGTTTTCCTTGATGGACAAAAAGCTCAATTGGGGAGTCTCCCACATGCCTTTTGGTGAACACCAAATGTGTTTGCTTGTTTTTTTCTTTAAGCAATGGCTTTTTTTCTGGCCATTCTTCCGTAAAGCCCAGCTCTGTGGAGTGTATGGCTTAAAGTGGTCCTATTGACAGATACTCCAATCTCCTCTGTGGAGCTTTGCATCTCCTTCAGGTTTATCTTTGGTCTCTTTGTTGCCTCTCTGATTAATGCTCTCTTCGCCTGGTCTGTGAGTTTTGGTGGGCGGCCCTCTCTTGGCAGGTTTGTTGTGGTGCCATATATTCTTTCAATTTTTTAATAATGTATTTAATGGTGCTCCGTGGGATGTTCAAAGTTTCTGATATTTTTTATAACCCAACCCTGATCTGTACTTCTCCACAACTTTGTCCCTGACCTGTTTGGAGAGCTCCTTGGTCTTCATGGTGCCGCTTGCTTGGTGGTGCCCCTTGCTTAGTGGTGTTGCAGACTCTGGGGCCTTTCAGAACAGGTGTATATATACTGAGATTATGTGACAGATGATGTGACTTTATTTAACTAATTATGTGACTTCTGAATTAATTAGTTGCACCAGATCTTGTTTAGGGGCTTCATAGCAAAGGGGGTGAAAACATATGCATGCACCATTTTCTATTTTTGAGAAGCAAGTCATTTTTTAGATTTCACTTCACAAATGTGGACTATTTTGTGTATGTCATTACATGAAATCCAAATAAAAATCTATTTAAATTACATGTTGTTTGTTTCACAAGAAAAATTATTTTGCATCTTCAAAGTGGTGGGCACGTTGTTTAAATCAAATTATACAAACCCCCCAAAAACTATTTTAATACCAGGTTGTAAGGCAACAAAATAGGAAAAATGCCAAGGGGGGTGAACACTTTCGCAAGCCACTGTACAGTGAAATGCAACACAGTACAATATAGTAAACATCACTTTCTACAACCATGACCCCTATCATTATGAAATGAAGATGATACTGATGATGTCAGGATCAATGGTCAATATTTCTGAGTAAGAATCGTAATTTCCAAATACCTCACATCTTGTAGCCTATGCCTTTTTTTCCCTCAGATGCTAAGAAATTGCTAACTACAGAGGAAACACTGGAGAACTTGAAGAGTGTTAGAACATACTCTGGTATTCTGTTTCATGCTCTTCTTCAAGGCCAGAAGACCATATTCATGAATGCAGGCGTCTGAACCTCATAAACTCTTATGGTTTTACTACACAGCATGTGTGCATTTCAGTTCAAAGATAAATCCTCTTCTTCACCAGGCAGGCACATTCCAGATTCCAGACATCTCAAGTCATTGGTGAACCACCAAGCAAACATAGCAGAGGACACTGGGCTAACTTTGAAATTCCCTTAAATCATCACGAGTAAATTAATGATTCTGTTTGACATAAGCAGTTCACACTCATACACATGTGGTTTAAATGCCAGGACATCCAGCTAGCTACCTTAGACATGATAAACAGGAAATTATGTCACTGTGTGGAAGAAGTAGATATTTTGGGGGACACATATGATACAGTACCTTCAGGAAGTATTCGCACCCCTTTAATTTTTCCACATTTTGTTGTGTTACAGCCTGAATTTAAAATTAGAATTTGAGTCACTGATCTACCAAAAAAAACGTAATGTCAAAGTGGAATTATGTTTAGACATTTTTAAAAGTTAATTAAAAATGAAAAGACAAAATGTCTTGAGTCTAAGTATTGAACCTTTTGTTATGGCAAGCCTAAATAAGTTCAGGAGTACAAATGTGATAAGTAGCATGTGTGCAATAACAGTGTTTAACATGGTTTTTAAATGACTACTCCAGTAAATTTCAAGCACAGATTCAACCACAAAGACCAGGGAGGTTTTCCAATGGTTCGCAAAGACAGGCACCTATTGGTAGATCATTAAAAAAAAGGAGACATAGTGAAGTTATTAATTACACTTTGGATGGTGTATTAATACGCCCAGTCACTACAAAGATACAGGTGTCCTTCCTAACTCAGTTGCCAGAGAGGAAGGAAACTGCTCAGGGAATTCACCATGAGGCCAATGGTGATTTTAAACAGTTACAGAGTTTAATGGCTGTGATAGGAGATAACTGAGTGTTATGAATTCCCTGACTGTTATCAGCACCTCACAATCCTAAACTGCACACTCCACTCCCCATCCCCCACGACCGGATCCTTAGAGTATAGGGGGTACACCATAAACCTGCATCTCAAACTCTCCCGGACCTGTGTGACTTGTGCCCTGATAGGTTGCTAGGGATGTTACTAGGAGACCGGACATCTGCCCATCTTCTTGACTATATGTATCACACAGTACTGTCAGTCTCCCTCAAGCAGTGGCAGAGACAACATCTCTGTCTCCACAGAGACAACATCTGTCTCCACAATACTGTCAGTCTCCCTCAAGCAGTGGCAGAGACAACATCTCTGTCTCCACAATACTGTCAGTCTCCCTCAAGCAGTAGCAGAGACAACATCTCTGTCTCCACAGTACTGTCAGTCTCCCTCAAGCAGTGGCAGAGACAACATCTCTGTCTCCACAGTACTGTCAGTCTCCCTCAAGCAGTGGCAGAGATCAACATCTCTGTCTCCACAGTACTGTCAGTCTCCCTCAAGCAGTGGCAGAGACAACATCTCTGTCTCCACAGTACTGTCAGTCTCCCTCAAGCAGTGGCAGAGACAACATCTCTGTCTCCACAGTACTGTCAGTCTCCCTCAAGCAGTGGCAGAGACAACATCTCTGTCTCTGGCCATCAACAACTGGACTCTGGATTCGTACTGTATCTCTGGACTTGTGGGTGGGTGTGCATGCCCAAAGTGAGTTGTATGGCATGTATATATTGTTGTTGTTGTTGTTGTTGTTGATGCATTATGTATGCTGCCCCTAGCTTTTAACCTGTAAACATTTTCAGGGATTATATGCCATTTATACAGACCTTTGTTACTGTTAGTACTGCTACCAATACATTTTTATTGGTCACATACACATGTTTAGCAGATGTTAATGCGAGTGTAGCAAACTGCTTGTGCTTCTAGTTCTGACAGTTCAGCAATATCTGACAAGAAATCTAACAATTCCACAAAAACTACCGAATAAACACAAATCTAAGTAAAGGAATGGAATAAGAATATATACAGAAATATATGGATGAGCAATGACCAAGCGGCATAGGCAAGATGCAATAGATGGTATAAAATACAGTATATACATGAGATGAGTAATGCAATATATGTAAACATTATTAAAGTGGCATTAAAGTGACCAGTGATCCATTTATTAAATTGACCAATGATTTCAAGTCTGTATGTAGGAAACTGTGTTAGCGATGGCTGTTTAACAGTCTGATGGCCTTGAGATAGAAGCAATTTCAGTCTCTCGGTCCCAGCTTTGATGCACCTGTACTGACCTCGCCTTCTGTATGGTAACACGGTGAACAGGCAGTGGCTCGGGTGGTTATTGTCCTTGATTATCTTTTTGGCCTTCCCGTGACATTGGGTGCTGTAGATGTCCTGGGGGGCAGGTAGTTTGCCCCCGGTGATGTGTTGTGCAGACCACACCACCCTCTGGAAAGCCCTGCGGTTATGGGCAGTGCAGTTGCCATACTCGGCCATGATGCAGCCTGACAGGATGCTCTCAATTGTGCATCTATAAAAGTTTGTGAGGGTTTTAGGTGACAAGACAGATTTCTACAAGCCAGATTTCTTCAGCCTCCTGAGGTTGAAGAGGCACTGTTGCGCCTTCTTCACCACACTGTCTGTGTGGGTGGACCATTTCAGTTTGTCTGTGATGTGTATGCCGAGGAACTTAAAACTTTCCACCTTCTCCACTGCTGTACCGTCGATGTGGATAGGATCTGACACCACACTCCGAGTGCCCTCACCTCCTCCCTTTAGGCTGTCTTGTCATTGTTGCTAATCAAGCCTAGTTGTGTCATCTGCAAACTTGATGATTGAGTTGGAGGCGTGCATGGCCACTCAGTCATGGGTGAACAGGGACTACTGGAGGGGGCTGAGCACGCACCCTTGTGGGGTCCCAACATCTACCTCTTCTGCGGCGACGTTGTTTTGTGTCAGACTCTGGAATCAGTTCAGATAACCAAGGTGGTTCGGTCAAAGGATCCGGGAAAGACGTATTCCTGGTCGTGGTGCTGGTAAGTTGATGTCGCTCTGATATCCAATAGTTCTCCCCAGCTGTATGTAATAACACTTGTGATGCTCTGGATTAACAATGTAAGAAATAATTAATTTAAAAAACAAATACTGAAAATGTTCCTAAAGGACTTAGAAGCGAGGCGGCCCTCTGTCGGCACCGTTGTCATATCGTATGTACAGTATATTAATTTCCTTCTACATAACCACTACCCATGTGCATCTTCCTCAGTGTGTTTGAATAAAGTTCCTGTGTGTGTTAACTCTTGGGCTGCTTTATTCCCCTCTAACCTGCACGGTGTCAGTCGGTCACAAATCAGTCAAATATGTAGAGCCGGGGCGATTTCTTTCACCGAGGATGGATCAACAACATTGTAGTTACTCCACAATACTAACATAAATGACAGATTAAAAAGAAGGAAGCCTGTACATGATACAAATATTCCAGAACATACAAGTCACTAAAGTAACACTGCAAAAAAATTGGCAAAGAAATGAATTTTTTGACCTGAATAGAAAGCGTTTGCTTGTGGCAAATCCACTCTGAATACCACTCTTCATATTTTCAAGCATTGTGGTGGCTGCATCATGTTATAGGTATGCTCGTCATCTGCAAGGACTAGGGAGTTTGCTTTAGGATAAAAACAAATGGAAGAGAACTAAGCACAGGCAACAACCTAGAGGAAAACCTGGTTCAGTCTGTTTTCCAACAGACACTGGGAGACAAATCCAACAGACACAAGGCCAAATCTGCACTGCAGTTTCTTACCAAGACAACATTGAATGTTCCTGAGTGGCCTAGATATAGTTTTAACTTAAATCGTCTTGAAAATCTATGGCAAGAATGGCTGTCTAGCTATGATCAACAACCCACATGACAGAGCTTGAAGAATTTTGAAAAGAATAATGGGCAAGTGTTGTACAATCCAGGTGTGTAAAACTCTTAAGGACTTACCCTGAAAGATTCACAGATGTAATCGCTGCCAAAGGTGATTCTAACATGTATTGACTCAGGAGGTTGAATACTTATCTAATCAAGATGTTGCATTGACCTTTGCAGTGGAAAGGATGCTGTGTGAATACACCATGTGAAAACATTGCTACATTTGAATGGTTTAGAAATGCTGAGCAGAAATATGCTTTCATATCAGTCATGTCCAGCAGATGGTAGATCAATACAGATTCAGTTGACTCACAAACTACCCCATTAATTTATTGGTACACAACAGTTGTGCAGTTGATTTGTCAAGTCTGAGAACTACCTGAGTACTTTCAAGACTCCTCAGAAGTTCGAAAAAATAATGTTCAGGGCTACCTCATTACCTCCCAAAAGTAAAATGTCAGTTTCATTATGCGCAACCTTCATTATTTGTCTGTTAAGCTCCTTCAAATATATTTTATTTCCCTACATTGGGTCTAAATGTCATGAAATCTCTTCAAATTGCACCCATGTTGCTTAACAAATGGACATATTTCAACATGGCGGAGTGGTAAGTACTGGGTAACGAATATAAGCAACGGATGCTTCGCAGCAGCAACAACAACCATATTCCCCATATCATCAAGGGACAACCCACCATTGCCAAAATAATCATGTCAGATGAACACACACTCTGTTCTCTGGAATGGATATGTCATAAATAAATGAACAAAATAGCCCATGTCGTCAATTAATTACCTGCAATGAATGTATGTGTCCTAGGGGGTTTCAAGGGAGCAAATGAGTTGAGGAGCGACTAATTAGTATGATGTAATCGGGCTCACAAAGCATGATGCTTGGTGCTGCAACAGGGTTTGTTTAATTGAAGTATCTCCTTAATTAATGTTGAGGTGAAATTGACTAATGAGATGCCAGCGTGAATGGAAGATGAACTCTAAGGTGCGTGTGTGTGTGCGTGTGTGTGTGTGTGGGGAAGTGGTTTTGGCCTTCTTTCCCCTCACCCAACATACATAAATTGTACTGTAGCACTGTGGGTTCATTGGGTTGCTAATAAAGATCGAGTGTTTCAAAGTGCTTAACATTTGAACCTCTAGATGGGTTCAGGGACCCTGATTTCCATGTGTTGTACTTGTACCGACGACTGTCGTACAAGGTTGTCATAGCTGAAAGACATTTTTATGGATCGAACATTAGAGGACGACATGTACTCTCTTATAATGGATGTATCCTAGAGACCCCTTTCAGATGGAAAGGGGATTTACTGACAGGTTATATGGGAACAACCAGTAGCCTGCCGTATAGAACCAATGTTGCCCTTTCCTGCAGTCAAATGACCCAGTGACCTCATGGGTGGAATGTTATTAATATTTTTCATTATTGCATCATTAAATTAACATTATTATTTTTACACAGAAAATCTGGTGTTTCTATGTCAAACGGTTTTGTTATATTTCAGTCATCTGTGATGTATATAAAGTGTAATATTGGGATGTAAACTCAAAGTACATGTCAACTCTAAATCTGACATAGTACAGCTGTCTTCTTTTTTTTTAAGCCCATAACTGTGTGAGGTGTATACTATTGTTTCAAAGTAGATCTGTTTCAGACTACAAAGAAACTTATTTTTTACCGAAATAGAATTACATAAGTCACATCATCATGTGTCAATAGACTACACCCCTTAAAAAATGCATGCCTTTGCATTCCTGGATGATTCATTTGGAGATCAATTAAAGTGTCAATTTGATTTCAATGAATTTCCATGTCATCGCGGCTGTGACTCTGGCAGTTTGGCGCTAAGTATAAATCACTGTCATCTGAGCTGCTGACACCACACATTGTATTGTCATGCTGTCAGATGCTTAAATAAGGCAAAGCATTCAATGAGGGAACATACAGCCACTCAACTAGCCACGGCTGGCCTCCTTCAATGTAAACTAAGTATCAGGCCCTAATCGTGTAAAAAAGTAAAATATATATATATATGTTGTATTGATCATGGAGCTTGCAACGCCAGGGTTCAGTGTTCGATTCCCACAGGGGTACCAACATGAAAAAGTATGAAAATGTCTGCGCTCACTACTGGAAATCGCTCTGGATAAGAGCATCTGCTAAACGACTAAAATTGAAGAAAAAAGGTAAAAGTAAACCTCAGGTAACCTCAGTCTGCCACAAGCAAAAAATAAATATGTTTTATGGTCACATACACCAGATAACTGCAGTGAAATGTGTTATTTTACAGGGTCAGCCATAGTAGTACAGCGCCCCTGGAGAAAATGTGGGTTAAGTGCCTTGCTCAAGACATCTCATTGTAAGCAGCCTTTTATCTTGTTTACATGCTATAATTCTGAATGTTTTTAATAAAAGGGCACAGGTCACCACAATGGAAAATATGGTATAAGCCCCTGAGGATCCCACATGATTCCTTATTCCTAATGACGCCCCCCCCACGCCCATATTAACGTCTACTATACAATACACACCCTATTCTGTGGTCCCTGTAGGTTTGCAAACCTAGATATAATCTGATATCTGTGGCTGCTAGCAATATTCAGTTGCTCATAGACAACATTATCCTCAGGCTCTCACATATTTGTCCCTTTCTCACCATCCACCATCATTCCTGTTACAGTATATGCTGCATGCCGTTTGCTGTTATAGCATTACGATCATGTGTGTGTGTGCTTGGGGAGTGTTTTTCAAGAGAAAATGTGAGTCAATGAAACGCCAGTATGCCTATGCCTATGCCTGCCTTCTGTGGCACAGATACTTGCTGGAGTGGAAAGATCCATCTCTCTCTACATGCTCCCTTCAGTCTTGACCTATACTCCGGTGCGGGCAATTTACTGAGACAAAGTGCCTTGGTTTGAAGCTAGGCTAGGCTAGACCTCCAGTCCTTTGTGTGCATGTGAAGCTATGGAGGTTGGGGTTGACCGTAGGGTGATCTGTGGTGTGTGTGTGCCTGCGTGCATGTGTGTGTGCATGTGTGTATGTGCGCGTCTGTGTGACAACATCAAAGCACCCTTTAAGTATTGCCATAAGATCCACTGGGAAATCCTTCACAGACCTAAATCACTAATGGAACTCTCAACTCTTCCAGGCCGAAAGAAGATAACTACTAGCCGGGAAAAGAACACGCCGGGAAGAAAAGAACACACGGGAAAAGAACACACCGGGAAAAGAACACGCTGGGAAAAGAAGAAAAGAAGACGCTGGGAAAAGAACACGCCGGGAAAAGAACACGCGGGAAAAGAAGAAAAGAACACACCGGGAAAAGAACACGCCGGGAAGAAAAGAACACACCGGGAAAAGAACACGCTGGGAAAAGAAGAAAAGAAGACGCTGGGAAAAGAACACGCCGGGAAAAGAAGAAAAGAACACACCGGGAAAAGAACACGCCGGGAAGAAAAGAACACACCGGGAAAAGAACACGCTGGGAAAAGAAGAAAAGAACACGCCGGGAAAAGAACACGCCAGGAAGAAAAGAACACGCCGGGAAGATAAGAACACGCGGGGAAGAAAAGAACACGCCGGGAAGATAAGAACACGCGGGGAAGAAAAGAACACACCGGGAAGAAAAGAACACGCTGGGAAAAGAACACGCCTGGAAAAGAACACGCTGAAAAGGACAGGAATGGGTACCAGCAAACACAAGCCCAGGCCACAGGATTAACCATCCCTGCCCCCACTGAGACAAGATCTGCACTCACGAATTGGCCTATTCAGCCATCTTTGGACACACGGCCAGCCAGACCTGGATATATATATATATATATATATATAGAGAGAGAGAGAGAGAGAGAGTGTGTGAAAAGAGGAGAGCAAAATAGAGATGAATGGAAGTATGTTTGTGTCATGTGTGTGTGTGTGAGGGGGGGCAACCTTACATCAGCACCTTAAAGTCAACGGATCATGCCACTACAGCGAGAACCATGCAGATAAGCTACATTTGCAAGCATGTTTTTGTGTCGTGTGCCTGTGTCACCAAGAACATATCACTTGTATATGGAAACCTAGACAAAGCATTTATCTTATCATGTCCTCTCCCATCTCAACCTAACCTGCTGATGGAGGGCTTGTGTGGTCACAGCACTGCAGATGAGACCATGTTCAGGTGAGAGGGTTCTTGGCTGACTGATAGGTGGCTATGATATTTAAAAAAGCCTCTCGATTTGGGAGAGAGATTGTGACAGTGATCAGAATGGGAGAACCTGCATTTTTCACACTGTACCGGGGAGGGGCGCGCGCGCGTGCGTGCGTGTGTATGTGACAGAGAGAGACACGCTCACGCATGCACAATTAGTGCTTAACCAGGAAGAGATGAGAAATGGAGAGAGAGAGATTACAGGAGCATTTCAAACCAGTAGATAGTGATAGCTATCATCCACATACTGTAATCCTATGGAAAACTCCGGATGATGCATGAAGCCGGAATTATTTGAATTTGTAGCCAGTCATATTTCTGAATGGCTCCAAAAAAAATTGCTAAGGATCATGGTGAAAGTAGCCGTAAACTAGCAAGGGATCATTGTCGATGTAGTTCTTTTCATCCTGCCTAAGACAGTCAACCTTAAAGGTGCAATATACAGAACTCACTCAATCAACCATTTCTTGGTTGCTATAGTTCTAATAGTCTAATTTCAGTTTGTGACAAAACAAGTAAAGTACAAGAGGAATACCTATGTGAGAATGCTGTTCATCTACTAAAGCTCAGCATTTACCACCATAGTACCCTCCAAACTCGTCATCAAGCTCGAGACCCTGGGTCTCGACCCCGCCCTGTGCAACTGGGTACTGGACTTCCTGACAGGCCGCCCCCCAGGTGGTGAGGGTAGGTAACAATATCTCCACCCCGCTGATCCTCAAAACTGGGGCCCCACAAGGGTGCGTTCTGAGCCCTCTCCTGTACTCCCTGTTCACCCATGACTGCGTGGCCATGCACGCCTCCAACTCAATCATCAAGTTTGCGGACGACACTACAGTCGTGGGCTTGATTACCAACAACGACGAGACGGCCTACAGGGAGGAGGTGAGGGTCCTCGGAGTGTGGTGTCAGGAAAATAACCTCACACTCAACGTCAACAAAACAAAGGAGATGATCGTGGACTTCAGGAACAGCAGAGGGAGCACCCCCCTATCAACATCGATGGGACAGTAGTGGAGAGGGTAGTATGTTTTAAGTTCCTCGGCATACACATCACGGACAAACTGAATTGGTCCACCCACACAGACAGCGTTGTGAAGAAGGCGCAGCAGCAGTCTCCTTAAGAGACTGAAGAAATTTGGCTTGTCACCAAAAGCACTCACAAACGTTTACAGATGCACAATCAAGAGCATCCTGTCGGGCTGTATCACCGCCTGGTACGGCAACTGCTCCGCCCACAACTGTAAGGCTCTCCAGAGGTTAGTGAGGTCTGCACAACGCATCACCGGGGGCAAACTACCTGCCCTCCAGGACAACTACACCACGCGATGTCACAGGAAGGCCATACAGATCATCAAGGACAACAACCACCCGAGCCACTGCCTGTTCACACCGCTATCGTCCAGAAGGCGAGGTCAGTACAGGTGCATTAAAGCAGGGACCGAGAGACTGAAAAACAGCTTCTATCTCAAGGCCATCAGACTGTTAAACAGCCACCACTAACATTGAGTGGCTGCTGCCAACACACTGATTCAACTCCAGCCACTTTAATAATGGAAATTGATGTAAAAAATGTATCACTAGCCATTTTCAAAGAATGCCACTTAATATAATGTTTACATACCCTATATTACTCATCTCATATGTATATACTGTACTCGATTCTGTCTACTGCATCTTGCCTATGCCATTCTGTACCATCACTCATTCATATGGGGCGGCAGGGTAGCCTAGTGGTTAGAGTGTTGGACTAGTAACCGAAAGGTTACAAGTTCGAATCCCCGAGCTGACAAGGTACAAATCTGTTGTTCTGCCCCTGAACAGGCAGTTAACCTGTACTGTTCCTAGGCTGTCATTGAAAATAAGAATTTGTTCTCAACTGACTTGCCTAGTAAAAATATATATCTTTATGTACATATTCTTTATCCCTTTACACTTGTCATAGTCATAGTTTTGGAATTGTTAGGTTAGATTACCTGTTGGTTATTACTGCACTAGAAGCACAAGAATTTCACTACACTCGCATTAACATCTGCTATCCATGTGTATGTGAGAAATAAAATTTGATTTGACAGTGTAAAGCGGTGGTCACCAACCGCAATTTCCAAGGCATTCCTAGTCGATCACCAAACATATCTGTAAAATTAAAATTAAGTCTTGAGTTTCTTCTTTGATTTATTTGTCTTGGTGGTATGTGCACTCGATTCAGATGCCCTGTGCACCTGGTAGGCGAAGTGTTCCCATTTTGAACCATTTCATGTGTCTGGAGCTACAAATTCTGCCTTCTCTGTAGGCCCGAGAGCATATCAAGTACACTATACTCCTACCTCTGGCTAATCGGCTGGCTCAGATTACCGTGTCTGCCTTAAAGTAGCAGGCGTAAAAGAAAGTTGATACTGTGAAATTTCAAAACGTTTAAAACCACGACTAGAGAGACTGTCAACAAACACAGCAACATTGTTTAAGATTTTACTCAGCACCGTCAACACTTATTATTCAACATTTTTATAAGCCATTAAATGCTTTTTCTTCCTACTTCCACTCGCGCTACAACCAGCACTACAGCAGTAATGCATGAGGTGGAAAGAGTATTGATAGGGTCTTTTTTAATATCACTGTCTCTGACCATAGGAGTAACATCATGAATTTGTACATGAGGCAGAAATAATGCGGTGCGACTCGAGTTTCGCCATCAGCAGAGGAAAGGGAAAGTGGAGAGATATTGAGAGGCGGACCCTCCGTCTGATGCTCTCTCCCCCTGCTGTGACTGACCATCCGATGCATTCACCATCAGCCCAGGAAAATAAAAAGCTAATTATTTAAATGTATGCTCACTCAGCTGTGCCTCACAAGCAATACAACAATTTATCTATGACCGGTGTGATCATATAGCCTACCTCAAATTTAGAAATATAATTTGAAAAAATTGCCCGAACAACAAAGCCAATATGCAGTGATAATGTATTGGGCCTATAGCTTATATAGCTTACTGCACAAACCTCAATGCTACAGTACTGTTTTTAATAGGTTAATGTTGCATAGACTTAAGTTTAAGTCATGTTAAAAAAAATCTGAGCAGTAGATCTCGTCTTGCATTGGGACTCAAAGTTATCTTGACTCACTGGTGTAGAGAATGTCTGTACCCTCTAAACTGTTGTGAAATATATTTTCCAGAACCAAAAATATTGTATTTTCAGCTGTTTGAAGCTGGTGTATGAAACTGAAATTAAAAGACTCAAAAGGAAACTTAAGCACGGTAAGCATAGAAATAGCACACATAGAGCAGATACACTGCTTCTTAGACCTGCTTTCAATGAGAATGTCAGATCTACAACTCTCAATTCTATGTGAAATTGTTCAGATCGCCATAAAAAAATGACATATTGCAGCCTTAATGTCTATCTTGCCTGCCGGCCAGTGAGTGCTCTGTGTCAGCATATTGTCCTGTGTGACGACAAATGTAGAAGTCAGAATGGATCACTATTTAATTAAATATCTCAATTGGTAGCAAAGTTTAAAATAATTCACTGTGAGGATCGAACATGATCATAATTAACTAATTTTAGAGCCCAAAATGCCCGTTTTGTTAGGCCATTCTGGCGATCATAATTTACATAGGCTTTCTAGGGCAGATCAGGACTTTTGGCACCACTAGGTTTTTACAGCTGACAAGGGGCTCATGACTTGATGCTCCAGACCGGACACTGGTTGTGCCTCCAGGAAAGCAGTTCTATACCAGTGGGCATGAGCTGTGCATCACTGCTGTCAGAAACCAGGCAGGGAAACTGTCACGCGGGACTAGGTGGGGGCAGGAATCAGACGCAGAGACAGTTCCACTGAGGTTAAGTGCTTTACTCAGGCACAACAAAACAACCCAAAAACCACACGGTGCCAAGTTAAAGAAAAGAAAATCCACCACTACCTAAAATGCACACACGTAACATAAAGACAATCCCACACAAAACAAGGGTGGGTCTACCTACTAAATATAGGGAACCTAATTAAACCAAACAGAACACAGTTGGAACTAATAAGACAAAACAAACAGACAAACGAAAAAGGGATCGGTGGCGGCTAGTAGGACGGTGACGACGACCGCCGAGCACCGCCCGAACAGGCAGGGGAGCCAACTTCGGCGGAAGTCGTGACAGAAACAGAACATGTCAGGAATTCAAACAAGCACACTTTTAGGTCAATTAAAAATGCACACGCTGTATATTTTCTTATGACTATTGAATCATTTCCCATTTCTATTAGCCTGATTTATGCTAACATGACATTGTAACCGTGGTAACGAAGTGTGTTCAGGCTGAAGTTCACATGGCATTAGGCTCTTCAACAAGGTAGTTATGTTACATAACACAAATGTATCCTAACTGGACTCTAATGGAGCACTTTCCAATGATTGTGAACCAGACCACTCCGCTGCCCTTTACAAGACCCATACAACTACTAGTGAGAAAGCATCACCACTCAACTGCCTCCACTATCATGCTCTCCAAAAGTGTAGGTTAACTCACTAGCCTCATGCCTATCTCATGGCCACTGTGCTTCAAAGTCTCAATGAAAGAGTTGTTGAAAGGTGATACCAAGCATTGTGCAACCTATGTTTCTTTGAATGCTCGTTCCTGGATATGGGTTGACAGATTAAGATGAGTGTCATTTACATGCAAATCTAACTTTCCTTTAAGAGGCAATTTCTACAGAGGCATCAGTGGAGGAGTTGAACTACATCCGTTGTGATGTCTATGCTGCCGTTAGTGTCTGTTAGCATCAAAGTGGATCTTGTGGCTCGGGTGGTCTAGCCTAGCAGTTAAATCAAACCGCGGTGTGGGATCAAACCGCGGTGTGGGTTAAAATCCCCCCCATTGCTAGCAAAATCTTTTAGTGGTCCCCCTTGACTGTGGAGAGAAAATATAGCAGTTTTAAAGCAAGTTTGCTGCAATTCTACTCATTTTGCCATGAGGCGGAGAGAAATGTTGCCTTTTTTAATATGATATCTGAGTGAGACTGACAAACAAAATCAATGGGGGGGGCCCACCGGATGGTAATTTGACCATGATAACAAGTTTAGATAGCTTGCCACTGAATTAGATTAGCAATCCAAAAACGTTTTGCTTACATGGGGTAATTGACTATCAGTGATTGCCATAAGAGAAAAGCTGCTGTTTCACAACCAAATGTTGAAATTGGACCTTTGTTTATTGTACTATTCCAACTCGCAACAGTAAGTTGAGACCCCACTTAAGTTCATAAAAATATTTTATTTTTTCACTGGAACTGAGGGCCTTCAAAAGTGGGTCGCCAGTTGCCCATCCGTTATCTAAATATACAAAAAACCAAAGGTACGGTGGCGATTTTAAATCTTGGTGGGGCAAACAATAGTAGTGGCTTCCTCTCGTAACCTCTTCCTCATCTGAACATTGTCTGGCAGGCCTGTTCGAAAACTCAATTTATGAATAGAAAAGAGCAGGTAGATTTATCTTTCACTTTTTTTCAGATTTATGTAGTAGAAGGCATGGGAAAAAAATACATTTAGTAGTTTAGATTTTTGAGATCCGCCCATTGTATCACATTGTATAGTGATTGGCGACAGGCGCAGGAATATGACATAGGGGGTTATATTTCAATACCCAAAAAGCGTACATCATGAACATGATGGGGACGAAGCACAAAACAAACACACACATTATATATATATATACACTGCTAAAAAAAAATAAAAGGAACACTAAAATAACACATCCTAGATCTGAATGAATGAAATATTCTTATTAAATACTTTTTTCTTTACATGGTTGAATGTGCTCACACAAAAATTATCAATGGAAATCAAATTTATCAACCCATGGAGGTCTGGATTTGGAGTCACACTCACAATTAAAGTGGAAAACCACACTACACGCTGATCCAACTTTGATGTAATGTCCTTAAAATAAGTCAAAATGAGGCTCAGTCGTGTGTGTGGCCTCCACGTGCCTGTATGATCTCCCTACAACGCCTGGGCATGCTCCTGATGAGGTGGCGGATGGTCTCCTCCCAGACCTGGACTAAAGCATCCCCCAACTCTTGGACAGTCTGTGGTGCAACGTGGCGTTGGTGGATGGAGCGAGACATGATATCCCAGATGTGCTCAATTGGATTCAGGTCTGGGGAACGGGCGGGCCAGTCCATAGCATCAATACCTTCCTCTTGCAGGAACTGCTGACACACTCCAGCCACATGAGGTCTAGCATTGTCTTGCATTAGGAGGAACCCAGGGCCAACCGCACCAGCATATGGTCTCACAAGGGGTCTGAGGATCTCACCTCGGTACCTAATGGCAGTCAGGCTACCTCTGGCGAGCACATGGAGGGCTGTGCGACCCCCCAAAGAAATGACACCCCACACCATGACTGACCCACCGCCAAACCGGTCATGCTGGAGGATGTTACAGGCAGCAGAACTTTCTCCACGGCGTCTCCAGACTCGACGACGTCTGTCACATGTGCTCAGTGTGAACCTGTTTTCATCTGTGAAGAGTACAGGGCGCCAGTGGCGAATTTGCCAATCTTGGTGTTCTCTGGCAAATGCCAAACGTCCTGCACGGTGTTGGGCTGTAAGCACAACCCCCACCTCTTGACGTCGGGCCCTCATACCACCCTCATGGACTCTGTTTCTAACCGTTTGAGCAGACACATGCACATTTGTGGCCTGCTGGAGGTCATTTTGCAGGGCTCTGGCAGTGCTCCTCCTGCTCCTCCTTGCACAAAGGCGGAGGTAGCCGTCCTGCTGCTGGGTTGTTGCCCTCCTACGGCCTCCTCCACATCTCCTGATGTACTGGCCTGTCTCCTGGTAGCGCCTCCATGCTCTGGACACTACGCTGACAGACACAGCAAACCTTCTTGCCACAGCTCGCATTGATGTGCCATTCTGGATGAGCTGCACTACCTGAGCCACTTGTGTGGGTTGTAGACTCCATCTCATGCTACCACTAGAGTGAAAGCACCGCCAGCATTCAAAAGTGACCAAAACATCAGCCAGGAAGCATAGGAACTGAGAAGTGGTCTGTGGTCACCACCTGCAGAACCACTCCTTTATTGGGGGTGTCTTGCTAATTGCCTATAATTTCCACCTGTTGTCTATTTCATTTGCACAACAGCATGTGAAATTTATTGTCAATCAGTGTTGCTTCCTAAGTGGACAGTTTGATTTCACAGATGTGTGATTGACTTGGAGTTACATTGTTTTGTTTAAGTGTTCCCTTTATTTTTTTGAGCAGTGTATATATATATATATATATATATATATATATATATATATATATATATATATAGTAGCAGGCTCAAGGGTGTGGGGTTTCCACGTCACCAAGTTCAATAACAAAACATCCACCAGTAGCACAACTAGAATGCAAATGGGGAGTTTATTAGGGATTTTTGTACACTGGAGAAGGGGGAATTCACAAATGACTTCAGTCCGCAAGCTGTTCTCATTGTCTGGGATGCTGGCCTTCTAGGCAGAGTTCCTCTGTCCAGTGTCTGTGTTCTTTTGCCCATCTTAATATTTTCTTTTTATTGGCCAGTCTGAGATATGGCTTTTTCTTTGCAACTTTGCCTAGAAGGCCAGCATCCCAGAGTTGCCTCTTCACTGCTGACATTAAGACTGGTGTTTTGCGGGTACTATTCAATGAAGCTGCCAGTTGAGGACTTGTGAGGCGTTTGCTTCTCAAACTAGACACTAAATGTGGGAGTAGGGAGTAGTACACAGCGTTGAACGAGATCTTCAGTTTCTTGGGAATTTCTCACATGGAATAGCCTTCATTTCTCAGAACAAGAATAGACTGACACGTTTCAGAAGAAAGTTATTTGTTTCTGGCCAATTTGAGCCTGTAATTCATCCCACAAATGCTGATGCTCCAGATACTCAACTAGTCTAAAGAAGACCAGTTTTATTGCTTCTTCAATCAGGAAAACAGTTTTCAGCAGTGCTAATACTTGCAAAATGATTTTCTAATGATCAATTAACATTTTAAAATAATAAACTTGGATTACCTAACACATCATGCCATTGGAACACAGGAGTGATGGCCGCTGATAATGGACCTCTGTGCCCCTAGGGATATCTTCAACCACCAACTTACCATCCTGAGACAAGGCCGAGTAATACCCACAAAGATCTCCGATACGGCACAACCCAAAGTGTCTACACTGTATTTCTGATCAATTTGATGTTATTTTAATTTGCAAAAAAATTAGCTTTTCTTTTAAAAACAAGGAAATGTCTAAGTGACCCCAAACCTTTGAACAGTATATATATATATATATATCTCTAGGTGTATATATGTATATATATATTACACACATGGACGAGACCAGTAAACAATACACGGGAAGAGATCCGTAATGACAAGTGTACACTAACACAGTATGTAACACAGTATGTAAACTGTAATACAATGTACAGCAAACATAGCACTAAAGTCGATACTACAGAGCACAGATACTCACAAGACCAACGGACATGGAACAATAATCAACAAGGACAATGAGGAACAGAAGGCACATATATACACATAGTAATCAGGGGGAATTGGAACCTGGCGTGCGTAATGAGACAAGACAGTCCAGGGTTGGTGGTAATGATCCAGTTCAGTGACGCCTAGAATGGAGTGAGCAGCAGTACTATCAGTTTAATTCACTGATAGTCAGTAGTGATTTTAGCATGTAAATCTTGGTGGGGCGAAAAAATATATATGTTTTTAGATACATGCCAGCAAAGCCACAACACAACACTAAACAATACATTAATTGCACTGTAACGGTGACAAACAGTGCCCACAAACTGTTAGGGCCTACATACAGTTGTCCCAACAACAGAGCTTTCTTTCCAGCACCATGGAGGGAATCTTTACCACTGCTACACCAGGCTATCAGCGGAGTCTTGTCTGGCAGCGAAACAGTTCACTCAACCTCATTTACTACCTTTTAAAAAAACATAGCTGATACCCATCCCTGATCTAAAATACAATACGAACGGTACAATAAAAAGAACATGGGCCTCAAAAGGGTGCATAGGATAAAACCTCTAACATAGCATTCACTGTTTTAGATATCTGCCAGCAGGCTTAGAAAAAAAGACCTGAGTGCAGGAATACCTGTTAAATAATGTAGGGCCTGTAAGTGCCACTGGAGGGGACTGGACAGAGTGTGTGTCCCCGTGTGTATGTGTGTCTGTGAGAGACAGAGAGCGTGTGTGTGTGTGTGTGTGTGTGTGTGTGTGTGTGTGTGTGTGTGTGTGTGTGTGTGTGTGTGTGTGTGTGTGTGTGTGTGTGTGTGTGTGTGTGTGTGTGTGTGTGTGTGTGTGTGTGTGTGTGGATCACACACCCAAGACACCGGTATAACAATTCATCTCGGCCGACCCGTGTGCTCCTCTCTTCTCAACGTGTTAATACCCAGATAATGCTATAAAATGCTATCTGAAGTCTGAAGTCTGTGAATTTGCATTTGCCTTCTTCGGGGCAGATAGATAAATAATGTATGCTGCTTAATTCATGCTCGTGCCAAGGGCTTTCAGAGATGTTAGTGCACAGTGCTTATAACACAATTACGACGCAACATCGTGCTTACTCAGACAAACATATAAATCTTTTGGAACGATGCCGTCCTCTTTTGACAATTTGAGTGCTGGTTGGAACTGAGAGAAGTTTGCTTTACCATCAGATAGATGACAAGAAGGCGATGACAACATATTTTATTTTATATACTCTGTTTCAAGCAACCGCAGCACTTTGACCTATACCAGATTCAGTTCATCAGCCAACAACATCTTTTAGGTAGTGACATCTTGGATGGAACAGTGGTATGTCACAAGATACGAGAAACACTGTGTGGTCACTGGCCTTGTAGGGCCTAGTTAGTAAGAGTGTGACACTAGCAATGCCAAAGATTCTGTTAATTAGCAGGGTCAGTGTTCAGCGCTTTTGAAAGCAATATCTAATCACTATACGACTAAACTCTCTCATGGACAGGATGTAAACAGAATTCAAAATTATCCATAATAATTTACAGACATGACAAGTTTCTCTGCAATTGGAATTCACTTGAACTGAGACCAAGACCAAAGCACATGTGGTCATGTACTACTGTGGAGGTAGGTAAAGGATCAATAAAAATGTATTGCTGCAAGCAGCAATGAACAGGGTTCACAGGATGACAGAAAGGACACAAGACCAGATTGATAACAAAGCAAGCACTCTATCATGTAGAAACTATCTTTATGTGCCATCATGATTCTAAATACAAAATCTGGAGGGAATCTGATGTATGTTTCATGAGGAGAAGATGATTGCGGATGATTTTGAGCATTTGCATAACAGTGTATTCGGAAGGTATTCAGACCCCACATTTTTTTTTACGTTACAGCCATATGCTAAATTTGATGAAATAAAAATGTTTCCTCATCAATCAGCACATAATACTCCATGATGACAAAGTGAAAACAAAAAACAGAAATACCTTATTTACATAAGTATTCAGACCCTTTGCTATGAGACTCAAAATTGGAGTCCACCTGTGATAAAGTCAATTGATTGAACATTGATTGGAAAAGCAAACACCTGTCTATATAAGGTCCCACAGCTGATAGTGCATGTCAGAGCAAAAGTCAGGTGTGTACAGCAGTAGTTATTTAGGATGAGCCTCGACTATGATACAGTATATAAAAAATGATGTGGACACCTCTTCAAATGTAGTAGATTCAGCTATTTCAGCCACACCCTTTGCTGACAGGTTTATAAAATCCAGCATACAACCATGCAATCTCCATACACAAATGTTGGCAGTAGAATGGCCTAACTGAAGAGCTCAGTGACTTTCAATGTGGCACTGGTGTGTAATAAGAGGGGGGGAGTGGTTCCTTCCTTCTTCCTGGCAGGGTAGCGTGGTAGTAAAGGCCAATGTTATGATCCAGTCCAGTGAACAACCATCCATCATGTCATGGAAGAGGCAGCGCCTCTTCAAACTCAGGAGGCAGAAGAAATTTGTCTTGGCCCCTAAGAACCTCATGAACTTCTACAGCTGCCCCGTTGAGAGCATCCTGTAGAGCTGTATCACCGCCTGATACGGCAATTGCAGCACCTGCAACCGCAGGGCTCTCCAGAGGGCGGTGCGGTCAACCCAACGCATCACCGGGGGTACGCTGCCCACCCCCCAGGATATCAACAGCACCGGGTGTCACAGGAAGGCCAAGAAGATCATCCAGACCATCTGCCACCTGAGCCACGGCTTGTTCACTCAGCAGAGGTGCATCAATCAATCAAATGTATTTATAAAGCCCTTCTAACATGAGCTGATGGCACAAAGTGCTGTACATAAACCCAGCCTAAAACCACAAATAGCAAGCAATGCAGGTGTAGAAGCACGGTGGCTAGGAAAAACTCCCTAGACCAGAACCTAGGAAGAAACCTAGAGAGAAACCAGGTGATGAGGGGTGGCCGTGCCAGGTGGAGTATTAACAGAACATGGCCAAGATGTTCAAATGTTCATAAATGACCAGCAGGGTCAAATAATAATAATCACAGTGGTTGTCGAGGGTGCAACAGGTCAGCACCTCAGGAGTAAATGTCAGTTGGCTTTTCATAGCCGATCATTCAGAGTATCTCTACCGCTCAAGCTGTCTCTAGAGAGTTGAAAACAGCAGGTCTGGGACAGGGAGCACGTCCGGTGAACAGGTCAGAGAAAGAAAGAAGGAAAGAAAGAGAGAAAGAGAGAATTAGAGAGAGCATACTTAAATTCACACAGGACACCGGTTAAGACAGGAGAAATACTCCAGATATAACAGACTGACCCTAACTCCCCGACACATAAACTACTGCAGCATAAATACTGGAGGCTGAGATAGGAGGTGTCGGGAGACACTGTGGCCCCTATATCCTGCCAAACAGGCAGGATATAGGGCCAAACAGGCAGGATATAACCCCACCCACTTTTCCAAAGCTCAGCCCCCACACCACTAGAGGGATATCTTCAACCACCAACTTACCATCCTGAGACAAGGCCGAGTAATACCCACAAAGATCTCCGATACGGCACAACCCAAAGGGGGGGGGGGGCGCCAACCTGGACAGGAAGATCACGCCAGTGACTCAACCCACTCAAGTGACACACCCTTCCTAGGAATGGCATGGAAGAGCACCAGTAAGCCAGTGATTCAGCCCATGTAATAGGGTTAGAGGCAGAGAATCCCAGTGGAGAGAGGGGAACCGGCCAGACAGAGACAGCAAGGGCCGTTCGTGGCTCCAGTGCCTTTCCATTCACCTTCACACTCCTGGGCCAGACTACACTCAATCATAGGACCTACTGAAGAGATGAGTCTTCAATAGAGACTCAAAGGTTGAGACCGAGTCTCCGTCTCTCACATGGGTAGGCAGACCATTCCGTAAAAATGGAGCTCTATAAGAGAAAGCCCTGTCTCCAGCTGTTTGCTTAGAAATTCTAGGGACAGTACGGAGGCCTGCGTCTTGTGACCGTAGAGTACATGTAGGTATGTAAGGCTGGACCAAATCGGAAAGATAGGTAGGAGCAAGCCCATGTAATGCTTTGTAGGTTAGAAGTAAAACCTTGCAATCAGCCCTTGCCTTAACAGGAAGCCAGCTTAGAGAGTCTAGTACTGGAGTAATATGATCACCTTTTGGGTTCTAGTCAAGATTCTAGCAGCTGTGTTTAGCGCTACCTGAAGTTTATTTAGACCTGGTAGCCGGAAAGTAGAGCCGGAAAGTAGAGCATTGCGCTAGTCTAACCTGTGACAGAACGTTTCTGATTTTTGCAATGTTACGTAGACGGAAAAAAGCTGTCCTCGAAACAGTCTTGATATGTTCATCAAAAGAGACATCAGGGTCCAGAGTAACGCCGAGGTCCTTCACAGTTTTATTTGAGACGACTGTACAGCCATCAAGATGAAATGTCAGATTCAACAGAAGATCTCGTTGTTTCTTGGGACCTAGAACAAGCATCTCTGTTTTGTCCGAGTATAAAGGTAGAACATTTGTCACCATCCACTTCCTTATGTCTGAAACACAGGCTTCCAGGGATGGCAATTTTGGGGCTTCACCATGTTTCATTGAAATGTACAGCTGTGTGTCATCGGCATAGCAGTGAAAGTTAACATTATGTTTCCAAATTACATCACCAAGAGGTAAAATATATAGTGAAAACAATAGTGGTCCTAAAATGGAGTCTTGAGGAACACTGACATTTACAGTTGATTTATCAGAGGACAAACCATCCTCAAAGACAAACTGATATCTTTCCAACAGATAAGCGCTAAACCAGGCCAGAACTTATCGTGTAGACCAATTTGGGTTTCCAATCTCTCCAAAAGAATGTGGTGATTGATGGTATCAAAAGCATCACTAAGGTCTCGGAGCATGAGGACATATGCAGAGCCTTGGTCTGATGCCATTAAATGGTAATTTACCACCTTCACAAGTGCAGTGTCAGTGCTATGATGGGGTCTATAACCAGACTGAAGCGTTGTGTATACATTGTTTGTCTTCAGGAAGGCAGCAAGTTGCTTCACAACAGCTTTTTCCGAAATTTTTGAGAGGAATCGGAGATTCTGTATATTTTTATATTTTCTTGGTCAAGGTTTGGCTTTTTCAAGAGAGGCTTTATTACTGCCACATTTAGTGAGTTTGGTACACATCCGGTGGATAGAGAGACGTTTATTATGTTCAACATAGGAGGGCCAAGCACAGGAAGCAGCTTTTTCAGCAGTTTAGTTGGAATAGGGTCCAGCATGCAGCTTGGTTTAGATGCCATGATTATTTTCATCAATGTGTCAAGAGATACAGTACTAAATAACTTGAGTGTCTCCCTTGATCCTAGGTCCTGGCTGAGTTGTGCAGACTCAGGACAACTGAGCTTTGGAGGAATATGCAGATTTAAAGAGGAGTCCGTAATTTGCTTTCTAATGATCATGATCTTTTCCTCAAAGACGTTTATGAATTTATCACTGCTGAAGTGAAAGCCATCCTCTTTTGGGGAATGCTGCTTTTTAGTTAGCTTTGTGGCAATATCAAAAATACATTTTGGATTGTTCTTATTTCCCTCAATTAAGTTGGAAAAATATGATGATTCAGCAGCAGTGAGGGCTCTTCAATACTGCATTGTACTGTCTTTCCAAGCTAGTCGGAAGACTTCCAGTTTGGTGTAGCGCCATTTCTATTCTATACCAGGGAGCTAGTTTTTGTATGACAAATGTTTTTCGTTTTTAGGGGTGCGACTGCATCTAGGCTATTACGCAAGGTAAAATTGAGTTTCTCAATGAGGTGGTTAACTGATTTTTGTACTCTGACTTCCTTGGGTAGGCAGAGGGAGTCTGGAACGGTATCTAGGAATCTTTGGGTTGCCTGAGAATTTATAGCATGACTTTTGATGATCCTTGGTTGGGGTCTGAGCAGATTTTTTGTTGCGATTGCAAACATAATAAAGTGGTGGTCCGATAGTCCAGGATTATGAGGAAAAACATTAAGATCCACAACATTTAATCCATGGGACAAAACTAGGTCCAGAGTATGACTGTGACAGTGAGTAGGTCCGGGGACATGCTGGACGAAACCCAGTGAGTCGATGATGGCTCCGAAAGCCTTTTGGAGTGGGTCTGTGGACTTTTCCATGTGAATATTAAAGTCACCAAAAATTTGAATATTATCTGCCATGACTACAAAGTCAGATAGGAATTCAGGGAACTCAGTTAGGAATGCTGTATATGGCCCAGGTCGGCCTGTAAACAGTAGCTATAAAAAGTGATTGAGTAGGCTGCATAGATTTCATGACTCACAGCTCAAAAGAAGAAAGCGTTGTTTTTTTTGTAAATTGAAATTTGCTATCATTAATGTTAGCAACACCTCCACCTTTCGAGATGCTTGGAGGATATGGTCACTAGTGTAACCAGGAGGCCTCATTTAACACAGTACATTGATCAGGCTTAAACCATGTTTCAGTCAGGCCAATCACATCAATATTATGATCAGTGATTAGTTAATTGACTATAACTGCCTTGGAAGTATGGGATCTAACATTAAGTAGCCCTATTTTGAGATATGAGGTATCACAATCTCTTTCAATAATGGCAGGAATGGAGGAGGTCTTTATTCCATTGCTAAGGCAAACACCACCATTTTAGTTTAGTTTTGCCCAACCTAGGTCGAGGCACATACACGGTCTCAATTTGGATAGCTGAGCTGACTACACTGACTGTGCTAACAGCCTGCTGCCTGGCCTGCTATCTCATTGTGGAGCTAGGGGAGTTAGATCCCCGTCTATGTTCGTAGATAAGATGAGAGCACCCCTCCAGCTAGGATGGAGTCCGTCACACTGAGTCCCAGGAAGAGGGCCAATTATCTACAAATTATATATTTTGGGAGAGGCAGAAAACAGTTTTCAACCAGCGATTGAGTTGTGAGACTGCTGTAGAGCTCATCACTCCCCCTAACTGGGAGGGGGCCAGAGACAATTACTCGAAGCCGACACATCTTTCTAGCTGATTTACATGCTGAAGCTATGTTGCGCTTGGTGACCTCTGACTGTTTCATCCTAACATCGTTGGTGCCGACGTAGATAACAATATCCCTATACTCTCTACACTCGCCAGTTTTAGCTTTAGCCAGCACCATCTTCATATTAATCTTAACGTCAGTAGCCCTGCCCCCTGGTAAACAGTGCATGATCGCTGGATGATTTGTTTTAAGTCTAATACTGCGGGTAATGGAGTCACCAATGACTAGAGTTTTCAATTTGTCACAGCTAATGGTGGGAGGCTTCGGTGTCTCAAACCCCGTAACGGGAGGAGTAGAGACCAGAGAAGGCTCGGCCTCTGACTCCGACTCGCTGCTTAATGGGGGAGAACCGGTTGAAAGTTTATCTCGGCTGATTGAGCGACACCGGTTGAGCATTCCTACCGCATTTCCTTCCATGAGAAGGTTGTCCGGCTGTGGGGACTGTGCGAGGGGATTTATACTACTATGTGTACTTACTGGTGGCACAGACTGGGACAGAGAGACTGAAAAACAGCTTCTATCTCCAGGCCATCAGGCTGTTAAACAGTCACCACTAGCCGGTCTCCACCAATTACCCTGCCCTGAACTTTAGTCACTGTTACTTGCCGGCCACCACCTGGTACTCAACCCTGCACCTTAGAGACTGCTGCCCTATGTTCCTTTGTCATTGAACACTTCAATAATGTTTACATGCTGTTTTACCCACTTTATAAACAACATGACCAAAAGTATGTGGACACCTTCTCGTCGAACATCTTATTCAAAAGTCATGGGAATTAATATGGAGTTGGTCCCCACTTTGCTGCGGTAACAGCCTCCACTCTTCTGGGAAGGCTTTCCACTAGAGGTTGGAACGTTGCTGCGAGGACTTTCTTCCATTTAGCCACAAAAGCATTAGTGAGTTTGGGCGAATAGGCCTGGCTCGCAGTCAGCGTTCCAATTAATCTCAAAGGGGTTGGGTGGGGTTGAGGTCAGGGCTCCATTCAGGCCAGTCAAGTTCTTCCACACCGATCTCAACAAACATTTTCTGTTTGGACCTTGCTTTGTGCGCGGGGGAATTGTCATGCTGAAACAGGAAAAGGCCTTCCCCAAACTGTGTGCTCGATTTTATACACTTGTCAGCAACCGTGATGTGGCTGAAATAGCTGAATCCTCTAATTTGAAGAGCTGTCCACATACTGCTGTATATATAGTGTATATCAAATCAAATCACATTTTATTTGTCACATGCGCCGAATATAACAGGTATGCCGACCGTACCGTGAAATGCTTACTAACAGACACTTAACCAACAATGCAGTTCAAGAAAGAGTTAAGAAAATAGTTACTAAATGAACTAAAGTAGAAAATAATTAAAAAGTAACACAATAACAGATCAATATCGATGCTATATACAGGGGGGAACCGATACCAAGTCAATGTGCGGGGGTACAGGTTTGTCAAGGTCATTTGTACATGTAGGTAGGGGTAAAGTGACTATGCATAGATAATAGACCGTGTGTAGCAGCAGTGAAAAAACAAGTGGGGGGGTGTCAATGTAAATAGTCCAGGTGGCTATTTGATTGATTGTTCAGCAGTCTTATGGCTTCGGGGTAGAAGATGTCAAGGAGCCTTTTGGTCCTAGGCTTGGTGCTTGTATATTGGTCCTGGATGGCAGGACGCTTGGCCCCAGTGATGTACTTGGCCATACGCCGCAACCCTCTGTAGGGCCTTACGGTCAGATGTCGAGCAGTTTGCATACCAGGCGGTGATGCGACCGCTCAGGATGCTATCGATGGTGTGGCTGTAGAACGTTTAGAGGATCTAGGGTCCCATGCCAAATCTCCTGAGTGGGAAAAGGTGTTGTTGTGCTCTCTTCGCGACTTTCTTGGTATGTTTGGACCTTAATAGTTGGTGATGTGGACACCAATGAACTTGAAACTCGCTCCACCACAGCCCCGTCAATGTTAATGGGGGCCTTTTCAGCCCGCCTTTTCCTGTAGTCCACGATCAGCTCCTTTGTCTTGCTCACATTGAGAGAGAGGTTTTCCTGGCACCACACTGCCAGGTCTCTGACCTCATCCCTATAGGCTGTCTCATTGTTGTCGGTGATCAGGTGAGTGATACAGTATATCAGTGATATGGTTATTTGATAAGTTGCTGTTTCGTACATATGAATTGATTACAATTAATTTATGTTTTCATTCTTCAGAGAACCTGTGAAGGGGGAGGTGAAATATGACTGACAGTAGGATGGTGAGGGAAGACTGAGTGTAAGCCACAGAGGAAGACAGAGTGCCATTCATATCAGAGAGTTTCTGCCTCACAAAACCATCCAGATTAATCTGTTTTATCGGGGCTGCTAACACTGGTGCCCTTTTTACCTCTGACAAATCAGTTGAAATTGCTAAACGGGCTAGGATAGTGGCATTATTTCTGATCCTGTGACATTGGATAATTTAATATGTCTACGCTTCCCACATAAACCAACAGCCGTGACACCCATAAACAAATACAAGTAGGTCGAGTGAAGGTCGAGTGATGCGTTGTTGGCTCAGGTCTAGCGATACGTGCCACGGCACGTTTTAACGTTGGCCTTCATGAATTGTTCCTTGAACGCCAGGTAAACAATGGTGTATGTATTTGATTCCATTTAATGAGACATGGACAATCCTTCCAGAAGAACAGAACATTACTTTCCTAAACTAGCCGAGGAGTGGATAGGATTTATGATGACCTTTCCTAAACTAGCCGAGGAGTGGATAGGATTTATGATGACCTTTCATAACCTAGCCGAGGAGTGGATAGGATTTATGATGACCTTTCCTAACCTAGCCGAGGAGTGGATAGGATTAATGATGACCTTTCCTAAACTAGCCGAGGAGTGGATAGGATTTATGATGACCTTTCCTAACCTAGCCGAGGAGTGGATAGGATTTATGATGACCTTTCCTAACCTAACCTAGCCGAGGAGTGGATAGGATTTATGATGACCTTTCCTAACCTAGCCGAGGAGTTTATAGGATTTATGATGACCTTTCCTAACCTAGCCGAGGAGTGGATAGGATTAATGATGACCTTTCCTAAACTAGCCGAGGAGTGGGTGGGATTAATGATGACCTTTCCTAACCTAGCCGAGGAGTGGATAGGATTTATGATGACCTTTCCTAACCTAGCCGAGGAGTGGGTGGGATTAATGATGACCTTTCCTAACCTAGCCGAGGAGTGGGTGGGATTAATGATGACCTTTCCTAAACTAGCCGAGGAGTGGATAGGATTTATGATGACCTTTCCTAAACTAGCCGAGGAGTGGATAGGATTTATGATGGCCTTTCCTAAACTAGCCGAGGAGTGGGTGGGATTAATGATGACCTTTCCTAACCTAGCCGAGGAGTGGGTGGGATTAATGATGACTTTTCCTAAACTAGCCGAGGAGTGGGTGGGATTAATGATGACCTTTCCTAACCTAGCCGAGGAGTGGGTGGGATTAATGATGACCTTTCCTAAACTAGCCGAGGAGTGGGTGGGATTTTCCTAACCTGCCGAGGAGTGGGTGGGACCTTTCCTAAACTAGCCGAGGAGTGGGGATTAATGTGGGAGGAGTGGGTGGGATTAATGATGACCTTTCCTAAACTAGCCGAGGAGTGGGTGGGATTAATGATGACCTTTCCTAAACTAGCCGAGGAGTGGATAGGATTAATGATGACCTTTCCTAAACTAGCCAAGGAGTGGATAGGATTTATGATGACCTTTCCTAAACTAGCCGAGGAGTGGATAGGATTTATGATGACCTTTCCTAACCTAGCCGAGGAGTGGGTGGGATTAATGATGACCTTTCCTAACCTAGCCGAGGAGTGGGTGGGATTTATGATGAGCTTTCCTAACCTAGCCGAGGAGTGAGTGGGATTTATGATGACCTTTCCTAAACTAGCCGAGGAGTGGATAGGATTAATGATGACCTTTCCTAACCTAGCCGAGGAGTGAGTGGGATTTATGATGACCTTTCCTAAACTAGCCGAGGAGTGGATAGGATTAATGATGACCTTTCCTAAACTAGCCGAGGAGTGGATAGGATTATGATGACCTTTCCTAACCTAGCCGAGGAGTGGATAGGATTTATGATGACCTTTCCTAACCTAACCTAGCCGAGGAGTGGATAGGATTTATGATGACCTTTCCTAACCTATGACCTTTCCTAACCGCCGAGGAGTGGATAGGATTTATGATGACCTTTCCTAACCTAGCCGAGGAGTGATGGGATTAATGATGACCTTTCCTAACCTAACCTAGCCGAGGAGTGGGTGGGATTAATGATGACCTTTCCTAACCTAGCCGAGGAGTGGATAGCCGACCTTTCCTAACCTAACCTAGCCGAGGAGTGGATAGGATTTATGATGACCTTTCCTAACCTGATGACCTGACCTTTCCTAACCTAACCTTCCTAACCTTTCCTAGCCGAGGAGTGGATAGGATTAATGATGACCTTTCCTAACCTAGCCGAGATTTATGATGACCTTTCCTAACCTAACCTAGCCGAGGAGTGGGTGGGATTAATGATGACCTTTCCTAACCTAGCCGAGGAGTGATGACCTTTCCTAACCTAGCCGAGGATTGGGATTAATGATGACCTTTCCTAACCTAGCCTTTCCTAACCTAGCCGAGGAGTGGATAGGATTAATGATGACCTTTCCTAACCTAGCCGAGGAGATGACCTTTCCTAACCTAAGGAGTGGATAGGATTAATGATGACCTTTCCTAACCTAGCCGAGGAGTGGATAGGATTTATGATGACCTTTCCTAACCTAACCTTTATGATGACCTTTCCTAACCTAACCTAGCCGAGGAGTGGATAGGATTTATGATGACCTTTCCTAACCTAACCTAGCCGAGGAGTGGATAGGATTTATGATGACCTTTCCTAACCTAGCCGAGGAGTGGGTGGGATTAATGATGACCTTTCCTAACCTAACCTAGCCGAGGAGTGGGTGGGATTAATGATGACCTTTCCTAACCTAGCCGAGAGTGGATAGGATTAATGATGACCTTTCCTAACCTAGCCGAGGATAGGATTTATGATGACCTTTCCTAACCTTGGGATTAATGATGACCTTTCCTAACCTAGCCGAGGAGTGGGTGGGATTAATGATGACCTTTCCTAACCTAACCCTAACCTAGCCGAGGAGTGGATAGGATTAATGATGACCTTTCCTAACCTAGGAGGATGGATTTAATGATGACCTTTCCTAAACTAGACCTTTCCTAACCTAGCCGAGGAGTAACCTAACCTAGCCCTAACCTAGCCGAGGAGTGGATAGGATTTATGATGACCTTTCCTAACCTAAGGAGTGGGTGGGATTAATGATGACCTTTCCTAACCTAGCCGAGGAGTGGATAGGATTAATGATGACCTTTCCTAACCTAGCCGAGGAGTGGATAGGATTAATGATGACCTTTCCTAACCTAAGGATTAATGATGACCTTTCCTAACCTAGCCGAGTGGATAGGATTAATGATGACCTTTCCTAACCTTCCTAACCTAACCTAGAGGAGTGGATAGGATTAATGATGACCTTTCCTAACCTAACCGAGGAGTGGATAGGATTAATGATGACCTTTCCTAACCTATGACCTTTCCTAACCTAACCGAGGAGTGGATAGGATTAATGATGACCTTTCCTAACCTAACCGAGGAGTGGATAGGATTAATGATGACCTTTCCTAACCTAACCTTTCCTAACCGAGGAGTGGATAGGATTAATGATGACCTTTCCTAACCTAAGGAGTGGATAGGATTAATGATGACCTTTCCTAACCTAGCCGAGGAGTGGATAGGATTAATGATGACCTTTCCTAACCTAGCCGAGGAGGATAGGATAGGATTAATGATGACCTTTCCTAGCCGAGGAGTGGAACCTAACCGAGGAGTGGATAGGATTAATGATGACCTTTCCTAACCTAGCCGAGGAGTGGATAGGATTAATGATGACCTTTCCTAACCTAACCGAGGAGTGGGTAGGATTAATGATGACCTTTCCTAACCTAACCTAGCCGAGGAGTGGATAGGATTAATGATGACCTTTCCTAACCTAGCCGAGGAGTGGATAGGATTAATGATGACCTTTCCTAACCTAGCCGAGGAGTGGATTAATGATAGGATTAATGATGACCTTTCCTAACCTAACCGAGGAGTGGGTAGGATTAATGATGACCTTTCCTAACCTAACCTAGCCGAGGAGTGGATAGGATTTATGATGACCTTTCCTAACCTAACCTAGCCGAGGAGTGGATAGGATTAATGATGACCTTTCCTAACCTAGCCGAGGAGTGGATAGGATTAATGATGACCTTTCCTAACCTAACCGAGGAGTGGATAGGATTAATGATGACCTTTCCTAACCTAACCGAGGAGTGGATAGGATTAATGATGACCTTTCCTAACCTAACCGAGGAGTGGATAGGATTTATGATGACCTTTCCTAAACTAGCCGAGGAGTGGGTGGGATTAATGATGACCTTTCCTAACCTAGCCGAGGAGTGGGTGAGATTTATGGAAGCTAAGCATATTTTGCTTTTCTTTCCATTTGTTTTGGTCAATCTGATGATTGTGAGAAGTCTGAAGATTTTTGACGTAGGAGGAACCGAGAGGTTCTATCAAGGGTGTAAAACCTGGAGAGCAAATAGCCTTTTACCTGCTATCCCACACTCAGAGAAAGTTATCGTACTCTCCAGGGACCTAGCCCGGAGAAAAATACAGTGTATTAAATGGACAACACAATCACTGTGATTGCTACCGGAGTGCTTGGAGGCTAAAATAAAACATGGAGAAATCAACACTTTGATGGAATGAAAGATAAGAAGCTAGGCAACTTGGGATAAGTTAATCAATCGGAGGTCTTTTCCGTCTAAGAACGATTCATCTCTGAGGCCAGCTCATCTCCACATTCTGGTCGTCGATATATCTAGATGAAGCGCATAGCTTTATTGAACGCTTGTAATCATTAGATGCTTTAGATACAAATTAATTTACGCAGTTCCTAAGATCTGTGTAGAGGGGAGAGGGAAAGAGAGAGAGAGAGAGAGAGAGAGAGAGAGAGAGAGAGAGAGAGAGAGAGAGAGAGAGAGAGAGAGAGAGAGAGAGAGAGAGAGAGAGAGAGAGAGAGAGAGAGAGAGAGAGAGAGAGAGAGAGAGAGAGAGAGAGAGAGAGAGAGAGAGAGAGAGAGAGAGAGAGAGAGAGAGAGAGAGAGAGAGAGAGAGAGAGAGAGAGAGAGAGAGAGAGAGAGAGAGCGAGAGAGAATTCTGCAAAAATATCCTCCGTGTACAACGTAGAACACCAAATAATGCATGCAGAGCAGAATTAGGCCGATACCCACTAATTATCAAAATCCAGAAAAGAGCTGTTAAATTCTACAACCACCTAAAAGGAAGCGATTCACAAACCTTCCATAACAAAGCCATCACCTACAGAGAGATGAACCTGGAGAAGAGTCCCTAAGCAAGCTGGTCCTGGGGCTCTGTTCACAAACACAAACACACACTACAGAGCCCCAGGACAGCAGCACAATTAGACCCAACCAAATCATGAGAAAACAAAAAGATAACTACTTAACACATTGGAAAGAATTAACAAAAAAACAGAGCAAACTAGAATGCTATTTGGCCCTACACAGAGAGTACACAGCGGCAGAATACCTGACCACTGTGACTGACCCAAAATTAAGGAAAGCCTTGACTATGTACAGACTCAGTGAGCATAGCCTTGCTATTGAGAAAGGCCGCCGTAGGCAGACATGGCTGTCAAGAGAAGACAGGCTATGTGCTCACTGCCCACAAAATGAGGTGGAAACTGAGCTGCACTTCCTAACCTCCTGCCCAATGTATGACCATATTAGAGAGACATATTTCCCTCAGATTACACAAATCCACAAAGAATTCGAAAACAAATCCAATTTTGAAAAACTCCCATATCTACTGGGTGAAATTCCACAGTGTGCCATCACAGCAGCAAGATTTGTGACCTGTTGCCACGAGAAAAGGGCAACCAGTGAAGAACAAACACCATTGTAAATACAACCCATATTTATGCTTATTTATTTTATCTTGTGTCCTTTAGCCATTTGTACATTGTTAGAACACTGTATATATATATATATAATATGACATTTGTAATGTCTTTACTGTTTTGAAACTTCTGTATGTGTAATGTTTACTGTTAATTTTTGTTGTTTTTCACTTTATATATTCACTTTGTATGTTGTCTACCTCACTTGCTTTGGCAATGTTAACACATGTTTCCCATGCCAATAAAGCCCTTGAATTGAATTGAATTGAGAGAGAGAGAGAGAGAGAGAGAGAGAGAGAGAGAGAGAGAGAGAGAGAGAGAGAGAGAGAGAGAGAGAGAAAGAGGGAGAGAGAGAGAGAGAGAGAGAGAGAGAGAGGGAGGAGAGAGAGAGAGAGAGAGAGAGAGAGAGAGAGAGGAGAGAGAGAGAGAGAGAGAGAGAGAGAGAGAGAGAGAGAGAGAGAGAGAGAGAGAGAGAGAGAGAGAGAGAGAGAGAGAGAGAGAGAGAGAGAGAGAGAGAGAGAGAGAGAGAGAGAGAGAGAGAGAGAGAGAGAGAGAGAGAGAGAGAGAGAGAGAGAGAGAGAGAGAGAGAGAGAGAGAGAGAGAGAGAGAGAGAGAGAGAGAGAGAGAGAGAGAGAGAGAGAGAGAGAGAGAGAGAGAGAGAGAGAGAGAGAGAGAGAGAGAGAGAGAGAGGAGAGAGAGAGAGGAGAGAGAGAGAGAGAGGAGAGAGAGAGAGGAGAGAGAGAGAGAGAGAGAGAGAGAGAGAGAGAGAGAGAGAGAGAGAGACAGAGAGAGAGAGAGAGAGAGAGAGAGAGAGAGAGAGAGAGAGAGAGAGAGAGAGAGAGAGAGAGAGAGAGAGAGAGAGAGAGAGAGAGAGAGAGAGAGAGAGAGAGAGAGAGAGAGAGAGAGAGAGAGAGAGAGAGAGAGAGAGAGAGAGAGAGAGAGAGAGAGAGAGAGAGAGAGAGAGAGAGAGAGAGAGAGAGAGAGAGGATAGAGAGAGAGAGAGAGAGAGAGAGAGAGAGAGAGAGAGAGAGAGAGAGAGAGAGAGAGAGAGAGAGAGAGAGAGAGAGAGAGAGAGAGAGAGAGAGAGAGAGAGAGAGAGAGAGAGAGAGAGGAGAGAGAGAGAGAGAGAGAGAGGAGAGAGAGAGAGAGAGAGAGAGAGAGAGAGAGAGAGACAGAGAGAGAGAGAGAGAGAGAGAGAGAGGGAGAGAGAGAGAGAGAGAGAGAGAGAGAGAGAGAGAGACTCAAAAAGGCACCAGAGTGACATTGTCTCTTCTGCCACTATGAAGAATGAAGGCCAACATTAAAAGGTTACAAGACTTTTCTGTCTTTTTCTCCCTTCTCTCTCCTCCGCTCCATTTGTGCTCGAAGTGTGCGGCGTTAAACTTTTATGCGGCTAACAAACAGCTAGGAACAGCTGATTCTTGGGTTGTACTGTATGATATCGGTAGAAAAAAACTGAGAGAGAAAAATCCCCTCCACCCCATCGAGCAGCAGTCTTGAGGCTGACTCCTAGGTATCTGTTGCTGGTTGTACTGAATCGACATATGCTTATCATCCCCCAAAACATTAAGATCATCTTCCTAATATTGTGTTGCACCCCCTTTTGCCCGATCAGAAGAGCCTCAATTGGTCGGGGCATGGATTCTACAAATGGGTCAAAAGCGTTCCACAGGGATGTTTGCCCATGTTGAGTCCAGTGCTTCCCACAGTTGTGTCAAGTTGGCTGGATGTCGTTTCGGGGGTGGACCATTCTTGACACACCCGGGAAACTGTTGAGTGTGAAAAACCAAGCAGAGTTGCAGTTCTTGACTCAAACCAGTGTGCCTGGCACCTACTACCATCACCTGTTCTAAGGAACTTCATTATTCTGTCTAGCCCATTCACCCTCTGAACGGCACACATACACAATCCGTCTCAATTGTCTCAAGGCTTACAAATCCTTCTTTAACCTGTCTCCTCCCCTTCATCTACACCGATTGAAGTGGATTTTTGATGTCAATAAGGGATCATAGCTTTCACATGGATTCACCTGGTCAGTCTATGTCATGGAAAGAGCAGGTGTTCCTAATATTTTGTACTCTCAGTGTAGATTACAGTCTAATATTATCTCCTGCAATGTCAAGCCATATTTAATAGTGTAGTTTCCAGCAGCGAACGGGAGCACCTGGAGTGTAACCTCACACTCAACGTCAACAAAACTAAGGAGATGATTGTGGACTTCAGGAAACAGCAGAGGGAACACCCCCCTATCCACATTGATGGAACAGTAGTGGAGAGGGTAGTAAGTTTTAAGTTCCTCGGCGTACACATCACAGACAAACTGAATTGGTCCACCCACACAGACAGCATCATGAAGAAGGTGCAGCAGCGCCTCTTCAACCTCAGGAGGCTGAAGAAATTCGGCTTGTCACCAAAAGCACTCACAAACTTCTACAGATGCACAATCGAGAGCATCCTGTCGGGCTGTATCACCGCCTGGTACGGCAACTGCTCCGCCCACAACCGTAAGGCTCTCCAGAGGGTAGTGAGGTCTGCACAACGCATCCCCGGGGGCAAACTACCTGCCCTCCAGGACACCTACACCACCCGATGTCACAGGAAGGCCATAAAGATCATCAAGGACAACAACCACCCGAGCCACTGCCTGTTCACCCCGCTATCATCCAGAAGGCGAGGTCAGTACAGGTGCATCAAAGCTGGGACCGAGAGACTGAAAAACAGCTTCTATCTCAAGGCCATCAGACTGTTAAACAGCCACCACTAACATTGAGTGGCTGCTGCCAACACACTGACTCAACTCCAGCCACTTTAATAATGGGAATTGATGGGAAATGATGTAAAATATATCACTAGCCACTTTAAACAATGCTACCTAATATAATGTTTACATACCCTACATTATTCATCTCATATGTATATGTATATACTGTACTCTATATCATCTACTGCATCTTTATGTAATACATGTATCACTAGCCACTTTAACTATGCCACTTTGTTTACATACTCATCTCATATGTATATACTGCACTCAATACCATCTACTGTATCTTGCCTATGCCGCTCTGTACCATCATTCACTCATATATCTTTATGTACATATTCTTTATCCCCTTACACTTGTGTCTATAAGGTAGTAGTTTTGGAATTGTTAGCTAGATTACTTGTTGGTTATTACTGCATTGTCGGAACTAGAAGCACAAGCATTTCGCTACACTCGCATTAACATCTGCTAACCATGTGTATGTGACAAATCAAATTTGATTTGATTTGATTTGGAGGAGTAAATCATGCTAGGACGATGTGGACAGCGTAGCTATGGTCACTGTTCGAATACGTCGCATAAATCTGTTATCATTTGTTGTTGCCGTAATTTCCTATCTGAGTTATGTGTCCATTACCGTGAGGTGAGGACAAGATTCGCACACAGTTCATGGAAAGTTCTGAATTGAGGGGCAATTAAGTTTGTGCTGTTGTCCATTGTCATGACATGAGGTGTTCCAGAATCGGCGAGCACAAAAATGTGTATTGTGGCATTAAAGGACTTCCTTCACTAAGATGCCTAAACTGTACCTGTTGTCTTCATATTGTGTTTACATTGTGTTAGTGTGTACTGAAGTTGCGGTGCACTCAAACTACTGAACCAAATCGCCCATATAAGGTACCATGCTTGCTACAACGTTAGTATATTTAACATTCCAATTGAATTACATAGGTCAACAAGACGTGTGTCTTTGAAAACTCTTCACCTCAATAGCTAAATATTATAGGCAGGATCAGAACAGGCAGGCCAATCCACTGTATCGCAGCTTCAGGATCATGGCTTAACAACTAGCCATGACCCAGAGATGCAATTAGCATGAGATGTTATTAGCATGTGATTCTGAATGGGTGATCTTTAAGTGTGCTGCGTTTGTAACGGTTCGTTTGAAGGAGCTCATTAAGAGGCATGGCCACAGGAGCCATTTAAAAGGTTGTAAATGCCGGAGGACAGAAGGACTGTCAGACTGGCCAGGAGTGGAGGAGGGAAGTTCCAACAACACACCCAGACAGAGCAATGTTCACTACAGCATGTCATAGTGAAATGTTTTGCAACAGAAAAGGAAAAGATGTGTTTTAATTGGACATGTTTAGGTATAAGGGGAGGGCATTTACAAATGTTTTCTCCCTACTGAACACTGCCCAACTCTTTTATGTGACGTGATAGCTGCAGTATACGCAGGCAAATTTTGTTTTGTTATCTCTTTTTCTAATATGACTCTTTATTCATGTCTTGTGTTTATAGCATGCTAACCCTTCAGCTGCCTTTCGTTTACCTTTCAAAAGGGGTTGGGATTAATGGTGCATTCAGCCCATTCACAATGGTTGTTCACAATCCCTCATCATTTGTTATTTTGGAATGCGAAGTGAATACTGAGACAATTGTCATACACACATTGTTGATGGCATATCAAGAACCAGTCATAGGAAGTCACATGAACATTTGTTGTGTGCTGCAATCATTATTGGTTAGGTAAGAGAAAGACACTCTGACAAATGTGTTTTCTCATAAGATAGAAATAACACAAGAAACGCTAATCACATTTTTTTGTGGAATTATTAAACATGTTCTGTTTGAATTCCTATCTAATTGAAGTGTATAAATCATCATATTTTACCATCAGGTTAAGAGCAGTGATATCATCTTCTGTCTCGTAGAACTAAATCATCTTTATTAACAATAACTTGAAGCCAACTCATAAAAAGACAGAGTGATATTGTGAAAGTACCGTATGTGTGGACAAATCCCAGAGTAGATCATTGCAATGGTGGACACCACAGGAGGTTGGTGGGACCTCAACTGGGGAGGACGGGCTCATGGTAACGGCTGGAGCGGAATAGTTGGAACGGCATTAAATACATTAGACACATGGCTTCCATTATAATGAGCAGTTCTCCCCTCACCAGCCTCCTGCCCAAGCCCCTGCTCATCTCTCATGAGAGCTTTATCTGATGTGGAGTCATGGACCAGTAGACATGTGCTTCTACTATGTGCTATCAGATTATGTTATGGGATCTTCTCATGTGTGGGGACAGACATCCACCATAATGACAAATGACATCTCCATGAGTGATGACCCGGGCTCAGTGAAGCTGCTGCTCATTCCTCATCATTTGCACCCATTAACAGAGCATGTCTGTGACTCACGTCGCACAGCCCAGTCACCTGGCTGATGTGTACTGTACAGGCATGACACCCCCGTCATATCACGAGCCCTTAACATGTAGGTTTTGGCCGCCGGTTCTCCATCACGCTGACGATTGCTGGGAATGTAAGTCTTCCTCACTACTAAGCCCCGCATTTCTCTGTTTCACCGTAGTGCCTTCTTTTTATGAGTCAACGGTGTGGTGTCCATGACTCTCGGGATGCGGGCGCGCCGGGGCATGAAACGCCAAGCACTTCATTACGTACCATCACTATTCATCTAACATAGGGTTTCCATCACACACTTGGCCACGAAGTAAAGCGGTCCCCAAGGGCTACCTGGTGTAAGTCAATCTATATTTGACTGCTGTATTAAAAGTGTAGAATGGGCACCATTCATAGCCAGTAGACACCATTGTATCTATAAAGAGATCTAAGGACCATATAGAACAAACCCCACTTAGAGACTCACTCTACTGACCAATCACAATGCTCCTACCCCCCCTTTGTAGAATCAGATCTGACAGGGTTTCATAAGCCAGGGCTCCCGAGTGGCACAGTGGTCTAAAGCACTGCATCTCTAGTGCTAGACCCTGGTTTGATTCCAGGCTGTTTCACAACCAGCCATGATTGGTAGTCCCATAGCACCATGCATAATTGGCCCAGTGTCGTCCGGGGTAGGCCGCCATTGTAAATAAGAATTTGTTCTTAACTGACTGTTCTGTATTGAATTTGTGTTTGTCATCAGGCCGTGTCCTTCTGGCTTGTCATGTCTATCTTGTCCTGTGATTTCAATGATTATTTGTTATTTAATTTATTGCACCACACTTCCCAGTCGTCACTGGCCAGGCCCTCATTGTGAATAAGAATCCTCCATGCTTATGAAACAGCCCTGATATACCTGTCTGTACATTCTCGCCATTTAGGTTTTTTGCATCAGCAAACCTTGTATGCACTGACAAGTTTTCCTTTCCCCTTCAAGGCTTGTTAAATAATGAATTTTCAATCATGCGCTGGACAGGAATGTGACTGCAGGGAATGTGTACTTGACCCTCAGACCTTACATACAGCATGTGCTGAGCTGTTAACAACATAGATCTGTCTGTGCCTCCTCCTCTTGCCTCTGCACTCAGTGCACACTGTACTGTACACATTCTCCATGTCCCTGTCACTGGGCCCCAGCAGCACATCTGGGGGCTATTCATTTGGCACCAAATGGGACGAAAAAGCACTGAAACACAAATGGACTACCTGGATTTTACTTTCCTTTACAAAACCCTTTTAAATGTTTAAAATATTTGTCTGCTGAATTCTCTAATTAATACAACCATGGTTTTGGCACCCATGTTCGTTACCACATGAAGTGTTGTTATAAACTGGTAGGAACATAGAGGGATGAGAGGTTGGGTCGGAAGGGAAGAGTGTGGTGACACGTTACCATAACATGTTAGCTGGAAGTGTCTCTCACCATTTTACATGTTTTATTTCTCCTTTATTTGACCAGGGAGGCAAGTTGAGAACAAGTTCTCATTTACAACTGCGACCTGGCCAAGATAAAGCAAAGCAGTTCGACACATACAACAACACTGTAACGCTCCGGGTGTCGTGGGTGTGGAGTCAGATGCAGGAAACAGAGAGTTCTCTACTATGCTATTTAATGCACTCACGAAACACTGGGTGCTCCAAAACAAATGCCCCAAACACAGGGGAGGAAAACAGTACACAGCAGAATACACGACCAGGAACAAACACGTTCGTCTACTACATACACGAAGGTTACAATAATTAATCCTGCACAAAGAAACAGGCGGGCCGGCTGTCTAATAAAGCCCAACTAATAACTACCTAACAGGTGCTAACAATAAACATACAAGGAGGGGGAGGAAAGAAAATCAGTGGCAGCTAATAGGCCGGCGACGACGACCGCCGAGTGCCACCCGAACGGGAAGGGGAGCCACCCTCGGTCGGGCTCGTGACAAACACAGTGTTACACATGGAATAAACAAGCATACAGTCAATAAAACAGTAGAAAAAAATTATATATACAGTGTGTGCAAATGAGGTAATTTAGGGAGTTAAGGCAATAAATAGGCCATAGTGGCGAGGTAATTACGATATATATATAGTTATCGTGACATGTTAGCAGGAAGTGTCTCTCACCATGGTGGTGTGTATGACACGTTATCGTGACATGTTACAGGAAGTGTCTCTCACCATGGTGGTGTGTATGACACGTTATCGTGACATGTTACAGGAAGTGTCTCTCACCATGGTGGTGTGTATGACACGTTATCGTGACATGTTACAGGAAGTGTCTCTCACCATGGTGGTGACACGTATGACACGGTGGTGCGTATCGTGACATGTTAGCAGGAAGTTACCATGGTGGTGCGGAATGTTACAGTCTCTCACCATGGTGGTGTGTATGACACGTTATCGTGACATGTTACAGGAAGTGTCTCTCACCATGGTGGTGCGTATGACACGTTACCGTGACATGTTACAGGAAGTGTCTCTCACCATGGTGGTGCGTATGACACGTTATCGTGACATGTTACAGGAAGTGTCTCTCACCATGGTGGTGCGTATGACACGTTATCGTGACATGTTACAGGAAGTGTCTCTCACCATGGTGGTGCGCATGACACGTTATCGTGACATGTTACCGGAAGTGTCTCTCACCATGGTGGTGCGTATGACACGTTATCGTGACATGTTAGCAGGAAGGGTCTCTCACCATGGTGGTGGGCGTTCTCCCGTTTGCATGGTGAGGTTGCCTGGGTACGTGGAAGTGAAAGTGGAGGACGTTAATGTTACCCCCCACACACCCACCTCATCCCTCCACCATGACACCTTCCCCGTGTATCTTTCTAACACAGGTCCGAGACCTTATTCTGGAAATGTTCAAAAAGTTCTTCAAGATGATATATACACATCCATCCAATATATTCCACAGTTGTAGGATGCCAGTCATATTCTGAGAACCCCCCCCACCACCACCCATGAATAATTTGTACTTTTTAAAATTGATTTAACCTTTATTTAACTAGGCAAGTCAGTTAAAGAACAATTTCTTCTTTACAATGACAGCTTACCAAAATGGCAAAAGGACAAAATAAAAATATAGGACAAAACACACATCACAACAAGAGAGCCAACACGACACTACATAAAGAGAGACCTAAGACAACAGCATAGCAAGGCAGCAACACATGACAACACAGCATGGTAGCAACACAACATGACAACAACATGGTAGCAACACAACATGGCAGCAGCACAGCATGGTAGCAACACAAAACATGGTACAAATATTATTGGCATAGACAACAGCACAAAGGGCAAGAAGGTAGAGACAACAATGAATCATGCAAAGCAGCAACAACTGTCAGTAAGAGTGTTTGATTGAGTCTTTGAATGAAGAGATTGAGATAAAACTGTCCAGTTTGAGTGTTTGTTGCAGCTCGTTCCAGTCGCAAGCTGCAGCAAACTGAAAAGAGGATAATAATAATGAAGAGTATAGTTCATTACAGTATGCCAGTGTATTGTTGTTTTGTAAACCAATATATTAGAATGAATGTCATGTAGATCTATAGTATATGTTTATATAGGATTTATGATCATGGTTGCATGTTTGGGAGGTTACAGAGCTATTCGACGTACTAGATTTTTGTTCTGAGAAACTCGGGGCCGGGAATCCTTTTTCATGATTTTTTCATCACGTGGCCATCGGTGACACCGGAGTAGCCAGGTCATATCCAATAGCTCCACAAGGCTCCCGAGTGGCGCAGCGGTCTAAGACACTGCATCTCAGTGCTAGAGGTGTCACTACAGATACCCTGGTTTGAATCCAGGTTGTATGACAACCGGCCGTGACTGGGAGTCCCATGGGGCGACGCACAATTAGCCCAGTGTCGTCCGGGTTTGACCGGTGTAGGCCGTCATTGTGAATAAGAATTTGTTCTTAACTGACTTGCCAAGTTAAATAAGAAAAACAGAACTCTGTATGTTCTCCCGGCTAGCACATTAGTGCACGTGTCTAGCAGCTTAGAAATAGCCAGGAGCAACAGTGCATCACTCCCTTTTCTTCATAGCCAGTTTCTGTTTCTCTGTTTGAGGACTTATAGCTAATGTGTGATCCTTCATGTGTAAAAGCAAGGCGAAGGAGAACACACACAGAGGCCAAGCCCTACTGCCCTAGTCATTATGTAGTCACAATAGATGCGGTTTGCAGGAAAAACTACATAGCCAGTAGATTCCTCCTTGGTTCAAGGGAATTATGAGAGATTTCCCTAGGGGGCTGTTCTAGGCCTATCATCTAAGGGAGGAGGAGAAATGGATATCTCCCCCATAAAACTTGATTGTTATTTTTGAGCGAATGGGGACAGCGATTAAAATGGTTGACATTTCAAAAGCATAATTACAATGTGGCCATGATTGACTGTGACTGATCTGTGACGGGCATGCTGTTATTGCTACTTGACGGCTTACTAGAAGCTGGGAGAATGATATGTACTGATATTTCATATTTCCCTGTTGGAATAGTTGTTTGTTTTTTTGTCACAAATGTAACCAGCATGATATGAACATAAATGAGTTATCTGATCCTTAGTGCCACTTCAATATCTATATTGAAGGAGTTTTTCCCCCTTCCATTACACGTCTGAAATGCTATCATGTAGACTCCTTGTTTCAGTGGAGTGCTGCTATCTCTCTATGGGAAGATAAGAGATCCCCTGAAACCCTTATCTGCTCAGAGGGAGGACTGTCCCTTAATGAAGTGCACTGCACACACACACACACACACACACACACACACACACACACACACACACACACACACACACACACACACACACACACACACACACACACACACACACACACACACACACACACACACACACACACACACACACACACACACACACACACACACACACAAATACTTGTTTACTTGATGTCTTAATGCCTTTATTCAAGTTGTAATCTGAAAGGCAGGTGTATTGAGGGAGGAGGGAGCACTTTGTAAAAGGTTGGAGCAGAGGGGCCCCAGCTAGTTTCATGGATGAATGGACAGTTCTTATTTGTGTCTTTATAAACCTGTCAAGAACCTGTTAGGAATCGTTATGGCTAATAGAGGAAACAGAAAAAGAAATGAGTAAGATGTCATTTAAATTTATGTTATTGTAGCCAGTATTTACCTTGTATTTAATCAGGCGTGTCTCTTGAGGAATGGATAAAAACTAAGTATATCAAACGTTAGGAACACATTCGGAATATTGAGTTTGCCCTCAGAACATTCTCCATTTTCCGAGGCACGGACTCTACAAGGTGTCGAAAGAGCTCCACAGGGATGCTGGCCCATGGCTAGAGCAGGTGTTCCTAATGCTTTGTCCATATATATATAAAATGAGCAAAAAAAGAAACAGCCTCTCACAGTCAACTGCGTTTATTTTCAGCAAACTTAACATGTGTACAATATTTGTGTGAACATAACAAGTTTCAACAACTGAGATATAAAGACACAAGTTCCAGACATGTGACTAACAGAAATGGAATAATGTGTCCCTGAACAAAGGGGTGGTCAAAATCAAAAGTAACAGTGGCCACCAGCTGCATTAAGTAATGTAGTACATCTACTCCTCATGGATTGCACCACATTTGCCAGTTCTTGCTGTGAGATGTTACCCCACTCTTCCACCAAGGCACCTGCAAGTTCCCGGACATTTCTGGGTGGAATGGCCCTAGCCCTCTGATCCAACAGCTCCCAAACGTGCTCAATGGAATTGAGATCGGGCTCTTCGCTGGCCCTTGCAGAACACTGACATTCCCGTCTTGCAGGAATTCACGCACAGATCAGGCAGTGTGGCTGGAGGCATTGTCATGCTGGAGGGTCATGTCAGGATGAGCCTGCAGGAAGGGTACCACATGAGGGAGGAGGATGTCCACCCTGTAACGCACAGCATTGAGATTGCCTGCAAAGACAACAAGCTCGGTCTGATGATGCTGTGACACATCGCCCCAGACCATGATGAATCCTCCACCTCCAAATCGATCCCGCTCCAGAGTACAGGCCTCGGTGTAAAGCTCATTCCTTCAACGACAAACGTGAATCTGACCATCCCCCCTGGTGAGACAAAACCATCACTCCTCAGGGAAGAGCACTTTTTGCCAGTCCTGTCTGGTCCAGCGAGGGTGGGTTTGTGCCCATAGGCGACGTTGTTGAAGGTGATGTCTGGTGAGCATCTGCCTTATAACAGGCCAACAAGCCCTCAGTCCAGCCTCTCTCAGCCTGTTGCGGACAGTCTGAACACTGATGGAGGGATTGTGCGTTCCTGGTGTATCGGGCAGTTGTTGCTGCCATCCTGTACCTGTCCCGCAGGTGTGATATTCGGATGTACCGATCCTGTGCAAGTGTTGTTATACGTGGTCTGCCACTGCAAGGACAATCAGCTGGCCGCTCAGCAAGGAAGAAGCCACTGCTCCAAAACCGCATAAAAAAGCCAGACTACGGTTTGCAACTGCACATGGGGACAAAGATCGTACTTTTTGGAGAAATGTCCTCTGGTCTGATGAAACAAAAATAGAATTGTTTGGTCATAATGACTATCGTTATGTTTGGAGGAAAAAGGGGGATGCTTGCAATCAGAAGAACATCATCACAACCATGAAGCACAGGGGTGGCAGCATCATAAGACGCAGCATCATGCCTTATGGCCAACGTGACATGGTGATGAAAAAAAAAAATCAAATCCTTCTGCAGCCTGATTTAGAAGATCACAAAATCAAATGGGGGTGCTTTGCTGCAGGAGGGACTGTTATACTTCACAAAATAAATGGCATCATGAGGAAGGAGAATTATGTGGATATATTGAATCAACATCTCAAGACATTGGCCGCAAATGGGTCTTCCAAATGGATAATGACTCCAAGCAGACTTCCCAAGTAGTGGCAAAATGGCTGAACATAGTCAAGGTACTGGAGTGGCAATCACAAAGCCCTGACCTCAATCCTATAGAAAATATGTGGGCAGATTTGAAAAAGCGTGTGCGAGCAAGAAGGCCTACAAACCTGACTCAGTTACACCAACTCTGTCAGGTGGAAAGGGCCAAAATTCACCCAACTTACTGTGGGAAGCACAGTAAAACAGCTTCTATCTCAAGGCCATCAGACTGTTAAACAGCCACCACTAACATTGAGTGGCTACTGCCAACACACTGTCAATGACACTGACTCTACTCCAGCCACTTTAATCATGGGAATTGATGGGAAATGATGTAAATATATCACTAGCCACTTTAAACAATGCTACCTTATATAATGTTACTTACCCTACATTGTTCATCTCATATGCATACGTTGATACTGTACTCTATATCATCGACTGCATCCTTATGTAATACATGTATCACTAGCCACTTTAACTATGTCACTTGGTTTACATACTTATCTCATATGTATATACTGTACTCGATATCATCTACTGTATCTTGCCTATGCTGCTCTGTACCATCACTCATTCATATATCCTTATGTACATATTCTTTATCCCCTTACACTGTGTATAAGACAGTAGTTTTTTTTGGAATTGTTAGTTAGATTACTTGCTTTTTATTACTGCATTGTCGGAACTAGAAGCACAAGCATTTCGCTACACTCGCATTAACATCTGCTAACCATGTGTATGTGACAAATAAAATTTGATTTGATTTGATTTGATTTGATTTGATTTGGTGATGGTATAGTGGGAGATTTGTACAGGGTAAAAGGGATCTTGAAGAAGGAATGCCATCACTCCATTTTGTAATGCCATGCCATAGCCTGTGGACGGCGCTTAATTGGATCCAATTTCCTCCTACAACAGGACAATAACCAAAGCACAGCTCCAAACTATGCAATAACTATTTTGGGAAGAAGCAGTCAGCTGGTATTCTGTCTATAATGGAGTGGCCAGCACAGTCACCGGATCTTAACCCTATTGAGCTGTTGTGGGAGCAGCTTGACCATATGGTACGTAAGAAGTTCCTATCAAGCCAATCCGACTTGTGGAATGTGCTTCAGGAAGCATGAGGTGAAATCTCTTCAGATTACCTCAACAAATTGGCAACTAGATTGTCAAATGAAGGATTCTTTAACGAAAGTAAAGTTTGAAGGTCAGATGTATTATTTCAATTAAAAATCATTATTTATAACCTTGTCGACATCTTGACTATATTTCCTATTCATTTTGCAACTCATTTCATGTATGTTTTCATGGAAAACAAGGACATTTCTAAGTGACCCCAAACTTTTGAACAGTAGTGTATATATGTATATGGCAAGAAATCTAGTAAAATAGGAATATATTTACAGTTGAAGTCATAAGTTTACATACAGTTGAAGTCAGAAGTTTACATACACCTTAGCCAAATACATTTATACTCATTTTTTCACAATTCCTGACATTTAATCCTTAGGTCAGTTAGGATCACCACTTTATTTTAAGAATGTGAAATATCAGAATAATAATAGAGAGAACTATTTCTTTCAGCATTTTATTTCTTTCATCACATTCCCAGTGGGTCAGAAGTTTACATACACTCAATTGGTATTTGGTAGCATTGCCTTTAAATTGATAAACTTGGGTCAAACATTTATAGATGTTTATACATTTATAGATTTCTATCCTATAGAAAATATTTGGATACTAGGATTAAATGTCAGGAATTGTGAACAACTGATAAATGTATTCGGCTAAGGTGTATGTTAACTTGCGACTTCAATGTTATATTCTGGGCAACAAAATACTTCACAAAAATTCTCTTCGCTTCTTGGCATCCTAACTGAACCCTAGTGACTTGTGTCAAAACAGTCCGCACATATTTGAATGTGAGAACATGCTCTATGTCAAATGAATGTAGTGTAATGGTAAGAATAAACTGTCAAATATGCCCATCGTCAGTGCTAGAAGTCCCTATTGAATAACGTACTCTTATTCAATGTCTTGCAGTCAAGTCACACCATATCCTTCAGTAGGAGCCAGCTCCTTGAAAATATACCTCTAGCTGGACCAACACACGCTATAACGCCTCAGAAAAAGCCAACCACTGTTTTCTCCAGCATCGTGATGTCGCAAAAGGCAGACCCTGCTTGGCTAACATTGTATTTATAGAGCCAGTAAGCAGACCACATTCGATTGCTTACATCCTAGCATACATCTTAAACATGTTACGCAATATTGCGGTTATGTAACAATTCTGGGAACATAGGGGTTAGCGGTGCAGCCCATCTAAGAGCCTACTGTGATGCACTGGCATTCTGAGTTTTACCTGCAACCTCTGATACCTCGGGATGGAGAAAGGAAGGAAGACAATATCAGCATAAACCCCTGCAGTGTAAACACATGTAAATCCATATGACCAACCGTTTATTTATAGGCTCATATAAGGGCATATGGAGACTAGGGCGGCAGGTAGCCTGGCGGTTAGAGCTGGTTCAAAAACCTGAGCCAACAAGGTGAAATAAATCCCTTAGATGTGCCCTTGAGCAAGGCACTTAACCCTAATCTGCCCCAGGAGCACCGTAGTATTATGGCTAAACCTGTAAAACAACACATTTCATCTATCTGGTGTATGTGACAATAAAACATTTATACAGTACATATATCATTTTTTAGGGACTATCTGATCCTGGCAATAATATGGAGGAGATGATAGCAATATGTTCATGTGTTTGTCAGTGTGTCTGTATGCGATTTCACTGGCACACAACCAACCCGAGGTGTCTCAGATGATAGAGCACGATAAAGTCATGTTGGAACTGATATACTGTATGAGCAAAACTATGGGTTCGAAAGTAATATAATTATGCCTGCTAGGATACGAGAGACCCTATTCAATAAAAAGCCGGATTAAGTCAACAATAATATTTACCTGGTGATATGAGGGAGGGTTGTTCTATATTTCTAGTGGTAAACATTGTTTTGTAGAAAGCATAACTCCATTGTGCCAAGCACAAACAAATGCTCCCCTGCAGCACATGAAAAAATATCTCATTAACTTTTTCCCTGAAGCCCAACTCTGCCGATTGATTGAATAGGGCATTGTCTATTTTTAATTCCTCTTCTCCATTTCATAGGCCTACTAAAAAAGGTGCCTGGAGGACGCAAAGCGGCTCTCGATTCCTTAACCCTCCCCAGTATTAAATATTCAATCAATCAGGCAGTCGGGCAGAAAGTATGTCCTACCAATTGAACGAGATTAGGAGGAGGACAAGGAGAACTGGGGAAGCCATTATTTCACAAGGCAGGCAGGGTCAAATAAACACTCTCACATATGAGTTTCAGGCCCCATTATATTAAAAGTGTATTTTGGGTATGATGGTGAGGAGGGGGGTGGCTAAGCCTTTGTTGTATATATAGATTATCTTTATAGCTCCTCACAAGGATGATGAAGCTGTCTCATCAAATGTGGAAGAAATGAAGACTCTTTCCTCAAGACTACACACACACATACACACACACAAACAAACAGACACACACACACAACCAAACACACTTACTGTACACACACACAAACACAAACAAACACACATACTGTACACACACACACACACACACACACACACACACACACACGTATCCTAGAGGTTAGAGCATTGGGCCAGTAACCAAAAGGACATTGGTTCAAATACCCAAGCTGAGAAGGTGAAAAAATCTGCCGATGTGCCCTACTTAACTCTAATTTGTTCCAAGGTTGCTGTACTACTAAAACAACACATTTTACTGGCCCTATCTGGTGTATGTTACAATAAAACATATATGCACGCACACACAGGCACAGACAAGACTTACTGTCTCTAAGAATGATGGGGAATGGATATTTTGAATGTTAGACGACACCTTCCCTTATGAAAGAAGATTCATAGTGAGGTTATAAAATGAGGAGTACGTGCTGCTGTGTGGAGACTGCATTAGCATAGCCATTGAGTGCATCTCACCTTCATTCTAATGCAATTCCTCCTCGTAAATCTTTATTTTTTTACCCTTGTGCAGGCGTAGTGCAAAAACACATACGTCCCCTCTTATGAAAGTCTAAAACATGCCCTATCCACTCTCCCTTGACACTCGGTGAATATTTAACCTTTGAGAAGGTCATTTTATAGGTCACATTATCTGAAAACTGATCAACCCACCGTGACACAAGAAAAGGAACACATATGTTTTATATCCAGTAGGTGTCACTACATGGAACACAAATTAGTTTGATTCTGTAGTTCCGTTTGAATGGGAGAGTTCTGAGGTGTGTTCGTAATGATCACAGATTACTGCACCTGTACATAGCCCATCTATAATTTAGCCCAAACAACTACCTCTTTCCCTACTGTATTTATTTATTTATTTATTTTGCTCCTTTGCACCCCATTATTTCTATCTCTACTTTGCACATTCTTCCACTGCAAATCAACCATTCCAGTGTTTTACTTGATATATTGTATTTACTTCGCCACCATGGCCTTTTTTTGCCTTTACCTCCCTTATCTCACCTCACTTGCTCACATTGTATATAGACTTATTTTTCTACTGTATTATTGACTGTATGTTTGTTTTACTCCATGTGTAACTCTGTGTTGTTGTATGTGTCGAACAGCTTTGCTTTATCTTGGCCAGGTCGCAATTGTAAATGAGAACTTGTTCTCAACTTGCCTACCTGGTTAAATAAAGGTGAAATAAATCAAAAATAAATAAATAAAAATGTGAAACGTTCTGAAAGTTGCAGATAGAAAAATAATGAATAGAGCTGTTTTACCCCAGACATTTCTATCTGAACGTTGTGTAACGTTACATCCTCCTGAACTGGCCCCAGTTTCAACTCTGTGTTCATGTGAGATACTATAGTGTCTCCTTTTAGGTTCAAAATGAGCCTCTTTGTACTTAGTATGTATGTTTCAATTGGGATAAAGGGGATATAAACTGAACAATATCGGGAAAATACATCAACTTTAATTGCCCAAACAATATGAGACACATACGTAGAATAGCTATACCCTTAGGTGCCTTTTTTACACAGCAATACATAACGCAGAATATATTAACATAATACCTGCGTTCTATGTTATGGCTTGTTTTCTAGCAGACTCAACAGAATACATCACCTGTACCATCAAACCCCCTAAAACATCAAGTCTCTAACACTTTACTTCAACCTTGCAGGCATAATGCTTTATAACTTGCTAAAAGCATGAATAAGTATTTATAATGGCTTATGATATGTCCTTCTATTAATGTAGGTGTTATTTAGTCAGGCTATCACAACTCAGGATATGACAGATGCAGACACAGGAGGCAGATTATTATAACAAAGGGGCAGGCAGAGGTTCTTAATCAAAGGCAGAGTCAATCGGGGACAGAACGGCAGGCGGGCTCAGGGTCAGAACTGGCAGAAAGGTCAAAACCAGGAAGACTAGAAAACAAAACTTGGGAACAGGAGAAACAGGAAACACCCTGGTAAGACCTGACAAAACAAGACAAACTGGCAACAGACAAACATAACATGCAGATATAAATACACAGGGGATAATGAGGAAGAATAGGACACACCTTGTGGGGGGTGGAGACAAGCACAAGACATGTGAAACAGATCAGGGTTTGACACAGGATCATTATAAGATGACTGATTAAGACATAAGGAGGCGATACATGCTTATGACAAGTCAATGCGTTACAACTGCAACTGCAACAGGTTATCTACAAGTCTCTGCTAGGTAAAGCCCCGCCTTATCTCAGCTCACTGGTCACCATAGCAGCAGCCACTCGTAGCACGCGCTCCAGCAGGTATATCTCACCGGTCACCATAGCAGCAGCCACTCGCAGCACACGCTCCAGCAGGTATATCTCACTGGTCACCATAGCAACAGCCGCTCGCAGCACGCGCTCCAGCAGGTATATCTCACTGGTCACCCCCAAAGCCAATTCCTCCTTTGGTCGTCTTTCCTTCCAGTTCTCTGCTGCCCATGAAGGGAACGAATTGCAAAAATCTCTGAAGCTGGAGACTCACATCTCCCTCACTAGCTTTAAGCACCAGCTGTCAGAGCAGCTCACAGATCACTGGACCTGTACATAGCCTATCTGTAAACAGTCCATCTATCTACCTACCTCATCCCCATACTGGTATTTATTTATTTATTTTGCTCCTTTGCACCCCAGTATCTCTACCTGCACATTCATCTTCTGCCGATCTACCATTCCAGTGTTTAATTGCTATATTGGTTAAATAAAGGTGTTCTCAACTGGCCTACCTGGTTAAATAAAGGTGTTCTCAACTGGCCTACCTGGTTAAATAAAGGTGAAATAAAAAAGAAAATAAATAAAACAACTGCATCACAATGCATTATACCTGAAGGCTTGAAGTAATTACCAAGTTACCCAAGTTTTTTCCCCATACTAAGTCACACAGCAGTCTTTACAGTTTTTCCCAATTGCTAAAACACAATTTTGCAAACTAGGCTGGTTTTATCAAAATACTTAACACAACTCACAAAAACACACCCCCAAACTGCAAAATACCTCATATATCCTACAAAATGAAGCACTGCAACAAAAACTACATCTAGCATTATCAAAATCAAACGTTTGCACGAAATGGCACACATTTCATTCATATTACCATATTATTATTGTTGTCTAACCAACTACACACTGTTGGGCATAATGAAAAGCACTCTCATCTTTAGTATGCTTTGCCATAATACTAAAATAGTTCAAATTGTCGAAAATTCTTCAGATGCACAGAAATATTTGCAGATACATACACTGCTGTTGAAAAATGTATTTCTTTATTTTTCACCAAACAAGTCAGTGCAGCATATGCACAGCAGATATATTTACATTGGACTGAACAAAAATATGCTCACAAAAAAACAGTAAACTGAAAAAGAAAATTGCTGAAAAAAATGTGCAGAAAAAATATATAGAAAAAAAGAGTCAAGAAAAATAATTAGGCAGCATCTTGCCGCACAGCTGGGTCTGGCCACAACACCTCGTCCACATCACAGCTGGGTCTGGTCACAACACCTCGTCCACATCACAGCTGGGTCTGGCCACAACGCCTCATCCACATCACAGCTGGGTCTGGCCACAACACCTCGTCCACATCACAGCTGGGTCTGGCCACAACACCTCGTCCACATCACAGCTGGGTCTGGCCACAACACCTCGTCCACATCACAGCTGGGTCTGGCCACAACACCTCGTCCACATCACAGCTGGGTCTGGCCACAACGCCTCGTCCACATCACAGCTGGGTCTGGCCACAACGCCTCGTCCACATCACAGCTGGGTCTGGCCACAACACCTCGTCCACATCACAGCTGGGTCTGGCCACAACGCCTCACAGTCCACATCACAGCTGGGTCTGGCCACAACGCCTCGTCCACATCACAGCTGGGTCTGGCCACAACGCCTCGTCCACATCACAGCTGGGTCTGGCCACAACGCCTCGTCCACATCACAGCTGGGTCTGGCCACAACGCCTCATCCACATCACAGCTGGGTCTGGCCACAACGCCTCGTCCACATCACAGCTGGGTCTGGCCACAACGCCTCGTCCACATCACAGCTGGGTCTGGCCACAACGCCTCGTCCACATCACAGCTGGGTCAGGCCACAACGCCTCGTCCACATCACAGCTGGGTCTGGCCACAACGCCTCGTCCACATCACAGCTGGGTCTGGCCACAACGCCTGGTCCACATCACAGCTGGGTCTGGCCACAACGCCTCGTCCACATCACAGCTGGGTCTGGCCACAACGCCTCGTCCACATCACAGCTGGGTCTGGCCACAACGCCTCGTCCACATCACAGCTGGGTCTGGCCACAACGCCTCGTCCACATCACAGCTGGGTCTGGCCACAACGCCTTGTCCACATCACAGCTGGGTCTGGCCACAACGCCTCGTCCACATCACAGCTGGGTCTGGCCACAACGCCTCGTCCACATCACAGCTGGGTCTGGCCACAACGCCTCGTCCACATCACAGGCAATATCTTCCCTTGCCAGACATTGAGGGAAGAAGTGCCTTGAGTGCCTTATCCATCCCTGAATCATGCCCACATCAATCTCATCACATGCCTCTTCCATAGCCTGCACAAGAGGCCTGCGCACAAAGGGCTGCCGGTCCTATACCTTCCACCGCCATGCCGAAAATAACTCTTCTATGGGGTTCAGAAATGGTGAGTATGATGGGAGGTATTGCACAAGAAATGGTGGGTGGTCAGCAAACCAGTTTTGGACTGGGGCTGCACGATGAAAGCTCACGTTGTCCCATACTACAAAGTACCGGGTTCTTTGATGTCTGCATCATTCATACGCTCTGGTGGTATGCGAATGGTGTGGAGTCTGTCCAGAAATGTGAGAATATGGGCTGTGTTGTATGGTCCAAGGTTGGCATGACGGTGGAGGACACCATGTGTATTGGAGATGGCAGTGCACATTGTGATGTTCCCACCACGTTGGCCAGGAACATCTATAATGGCTCTGTGGCCAATGACGTTTCTCCCCCTTCTTCTGGTCTTTGCTAGGTTGAACCCAGCCTCATCTATAAAGATGAACTCATGTGGGATTGAGCATCCATTTCCAGTACTCCCTGAAAACAAAGAACAAAAGCAGTCAATATGGTGTTATCCAGTACACTGGGAAACAATGTTGTGTGTAGTGTACTGCAGTCAATATGGTGTTATCCGGGAACACTGGGAAACAATGTTGTGTGTAGTGTACTGCAGTCAATATGGTGTTATCCAGTACACTGGGAAACAATGTTGCGTGTTGTGTACTGCAGTCAATATTGCACTTACATCCACATATGCTCGTCTGACCTCTTTGTTTCTTTGAGAGTTTCTCTCAAACGGCACCTTATAAAGTTGTTTCATTCTGATTTGGTTCAGCTTGAGAATGCGAGTCAATGTGGACAGACTGACTCGTTGAATGTGGTTGAATATGGTGTTGTCTTGGATGATGTGGCTTTGAATGTCTCATAATCTGAATCCATTATTTTCCAAAAGTTTACAATGGCAGCTTCCTGTACCCCGGTGAACATTTGGCCCTTCCTCCACCATGGTTGACCCTTCCTCCAACATGGTTGGCCCCTTCCTCCAACATGGTTGGCCCCTTCCTCCACCATGGTTGACCCTTCCTCCAACATGGTTTGCCCCTTCCTCCACCATGGTTAGCCCCTTCCTCCACCATGGTTGACCCTTCCTCCAACATGGTTTGCCCCTTCCTCCACCATGGTTGGCCCCTTCCTCCACCATGGTTGGCCCCTTCCTCCAACATGGTTGGCCCCTTCCTCCACCATGGTTGGCCCCTTCCTCCACCATGGTTGGCCCCTTCCTCCACCATGGTTGACCCTTCCTCCACCATGGTTGACCCTTCCTCCAACATGGTTTGCCCCTTCCTCCACCATGGTTGGCCCCTTCCTCCACCATGGTTGACCCTTCCTCCACCATGGTTGACCCTTCCTCCAACATGGTTTGCCCCTTCCTCCACCATGGTTGGCCCCTTCCTCCACCATGGTTGACCCTTCCTCCAACATGGTTTGCCCCTTCCTCCACCATGGTTGGCCCCTTCCTCCACCATGGTTGACCCTTCCTCCAACATGGTTGGCCCCTTCCTCCACCATGGTTGCCTCTCTCAGACCTTTAGAAAAACAAAAAAACAAAAATATAGGGCTTGGACAATGCAGCCTAAAGATATTTCCCCCACAGTAGAGAAAATTCTACAGGAAATTTGTGCAGTTAGTGTATGACATCAGCCATTCATGAAGTAAACAGGTGTCACCCAACTGATACACTATGACATGGGGTGTACTACATAGTGTGAAAGAAATGTTGGTTACATACCTGTACTCCAGTCTAAATGTCCAGATGACACAGGCGACAGTACAACGGCTCAAGTTGGGCTGCACTCTCTGTCCAGCCTCTCACATTGTCAGCCCATGGTTGATGACATGATCAACTAAGGTTGCTCTGATTTCATTTGAAAGTTGTTGTCTTCTTTGGCCATGAACTCCTCTACCAGCTCTACCCCTGCCTCTCACTCTTCCTCCCCCTCTCATTCTCACCCTCCCTCTTCCTCTTCCTCTTCCTCTCTCTGCAACGGCTTCCATTGTTGTTGTAAAACAAAAGGTGCTCACCTGTGGTCTTTTCATAGTGCTTACTTCCTGATTGAAGTGGTAACAATTAACCATTGAGGTGTTTGGCCAGGTGGCACAGGTGGCCATTCAAAATGTAGTGTCATTTTGAATGGCAGTGTTTTGAAATGGCAAACATGTGACTTTATGTCAGATTGTTGTGTCTTATGCAGAGAACTGTGTGCAGTGCATTTAAAACGTGCCATTTGAATTGCAAAATGTGTGTAAAGCAGAAAATGTGTTTAGACTTTTGGAGACTTGAGAAGAGGTTTTGCTCTCTGTGTGTCAGTTTACAGTTTTTTCCAACTGCTTACACACGTTCTCAAAACTGTCTCCTTTTTTTCAAAACTCTACACACAATTCCCAAAACTGCACACACAAAATGCAAAATGCCTCACATCTCCTTCAAAATGTAACACTGCATTCAAAATGCCATAAACACATGTCAGAATGAAGCATTTGCATCAAATGGCAAACACTGCTTTCATAATAGTACATTTTTGGATATACCATGTAAACACTGTTGTTCTAAATCTAAAGCTCTTTGGTCTTTCATAGGCTAAAATCTACATTTCAATACAATGTTCTACAGTGAAAGTAATCTGCTGAGAGGGGTAACAAGTACACTGTAAACACCAATGCAATGTAGAAACAGAAAATATTTATTAGGCCAAACATTACTGTTGTATACAGTAGCATACAACAAAACCATAAACATATGTAAACCAAAGGTATATTCTTTAGAATAGGATAAAGAACACAATTGTGTGTGAATGGGGTCCCGGGGGAGCAGTCCAGGAATTGGTAGGGCCGCTTCTCTTCTCCAGCCTGGGTCTGGCCACAATACTTCGTCCACATCAAGCATTTCGCTACACTCGCATTAACATCTGCTAACCATGTGTATGTGACAAATAAAATTTGATTTGATTTGACATCACATCACGTTTTCTCTTGCCAAACATGGAGGGAAGTATCTCCTAGCATGGCGTATCCAACCTCTCTGTCCCCACATGGAGGGAAGTATCTCCTAGCATGGCGTATCCAACCTCTCTGTCCCCACATGGAGGGTCCCCACATGGAGGGAAGTATCTCCTAAGGCGTATCTCCCTAGCATGGCGTATCCAACTCTCTGTCCCCACATGGAGGGAAGAATCTCCTAGCATGGCGTATCCAACCTCTCTGTCCCCACATGGAGGGAAGTATCTCCTAGCATGGCGTATCCAACCTCTCTGTCCCCACATGGAGGGAAGTATCTCCTAGCATGGCGTATCCAACCTCTCTGTCCCCACATGGAGGGAAGTATCTCCTAGCATGGCGTATCCAACCTCTCTGTCCCCACATGGAGGGAAGTATCTCCTAGCATGGCGTGTCCAACCTCTCTGTCCCCACATGGAGGGGCGTGTCCAAGTCCCCATCTCCTAGCATGGCGTGTCCAACCTCTCTGTCCCCACATGGAGGGTATCTCCTAGCATATCTCTCTGTCCCCACATGGAGGGAAGTATCTCCTAGCATGGCGTGTCCAACCTCTCTGTCCCCATATCTCAACCTGTCTCTGTCCCCACATGGAGGGAAGAATCTCCTAGCATGGCGTGTCCAACCTCTGTCCCCACACGGAGGGAAGTATCTCCTAGCATGGCAACCTCTATGTCCCCATGGCATCCAACCTCTCTGTCCCCACATGGAGGGAAGTATCCTCCATTGCCTGGAGGGAAGAATCTCCTAGGCATGCGGGCATTGCCTGGAGGGTGCGGGCATAGGGTTGGCGATCATACACTTTCCAGCGCCAGGCTGAGAACAATTCCTCTATGGGCTTTAGAAAAGGTGAATATGGGGGTAGGTACAAAATACAAATTGTGGATGGGTGGCAAACCAGTTTTCGGACCAGAACAGCCCGGTGAAAACTAACATTGTCCCATAAAACCACAAATCTATCAGGCTCCTGATCTGGATCAGGGACAAGCATTGTGTAAATTGCCTCCAGAAAAGTGAGCGTATGGCCGGTGTTGTACAGACCCAGTGTGGCATTGTGATGGAGGACCCCGTTTTGAGTGATGGCAGCACACAGTTATATTACCCCCACGCTGTCCAGGGACATTGGTAATTGCCCTCTGTCCTATTACATTTCTTCCGCGGCGCCTGGTTTTGGTGAGGTTGAAGCCAACCTCATCCACATAAATAAATTCATGGCGAATTACATGGGCATCCAGCTCCAATACTCTCTGTAACAGACAAAAGGATATACAGATGAGTAAAAATAGTATGTCTGAAGTACTGGAAGTAGTGTTGCATACATACCTCTACAAAGTCATGTCGCATATTCTTGACTGTCAGAGTTTCTCTCAAATGACACCTTGTAAAGTTGTTTCATCGTCACTCGGTGCCGTTGGAGGATGCGTTGTATGGTCGACAGGCTTACAGCATTGATGTTGT